>NC_047032.1:29842269-30008744 GCF_902652985.1 Pecten maximus
TGTTTGTTGCCTTTTGTTTGTATGTTTAGAATGTTGTGTTACTATTGTTTGTATAAATAGTTGTTAGACAAAATATAATTGAGGGGAATGAAAGTGATTGTATGTGTTGTTGCAAAATTCATGTGATCAGCTCACAACGTAAAAAAAAGACATCGCCTTTTGTAAGGTCGCTTTTCATTGGCTGATAAAGTTGCGTAGTAGATTTTAGAGAGAAGAGGCTATCAATAAGAGTGGATTTCAAAGGGATTGTTTGTGTAGAGTAGATTAGATTATAAGGATGAACTTGAATATATTTTTAGGTCACCTGAGACAAAGTTGACCTATTGTGATCGCCTTTCGTCCGTAGTCGTGCGTCGTAAACAATTTACATTTTCAACTTCTTCTCAATTACCAACAGGCCCAGAGACCTGATATAAGTTGAGGGTCTCCAGGGGTCAAATTGATGAAAGTGTCGACATGATACTTCTTCATATTGTGTTTCAACATGCAATGTGTGATATTCAGAGATCTCTATATATAAATAAAACTGTGATATTAATGTCCAGTTATATAAGTTACTGGTGTGTTTACTTCCTCCTGTATAATATTTGTTGACTGTGTATATGCGAGAACAAATAAATTGTATTTGAGAGAACAAATAAAGAATTAAAACTGAAATACTGTTCTCCTTGTCAATAAAATTCTTAAACAACTTCTTCGGAACCAATTGGACGGCGTATAATGTCACCCTGTTGATTTTATTCAGTATCAGGGCAACTGGAAAAGTGATTGCTACCAGCCCTAATTAGACCCTCTATTGCCTGTCATATATATGTTGTACAAACATTAATCTATCTTGTATGTAGGTCACCTAGCGGAGTGAGCTTATGTCTGATGTGAAGTCTGTCATCATAATTTTTCCCTTTAAACGACTTCTCAATGACCAAAAGTCACAGGTGATATTGTGCTGGTGGTATGGTGGGCTACCATAGTTGTTCAAATGAATGACTGTGACCTACTTTTGATGTCAAAGAGTTCAGATGTGTTTAATTTTTTTCTCTGAATAAACAAGAGAATTAGGGTCATGATATTTGACCAGCAGTATCCTTTTGGGATGAAGGGATTAACAACTTGTTGGAAGGATGTCCATGTGGCCTCTTCATTTATGAAGTATTGTTGATATCCAGTTCTTTATCTCATAGAAATGTACTTTAAAGATATGCATCACTGCAAAGTTCATTCTCCTTCTCACGAAGCTTACAAGTCATTAATATCCACTGTATGGACAACATTTCTTGTGAAATAATGTATTACTCTGATAATTCATATTGCTGTTTGTTAATATGGTAAAGAAGTAAGTTTATTATTATGGAAAATATCTGATAAAGTTCACTTATATAGTATATGAATTCACTATTCTGGTAACTTGTCTTTTAGAAGTTCACTAACAAGTTGATCAAGTTCAAATCATCATACTGAATGGTTGGATAAGATATACTCTGTATATCAGGGGAGAAGATTTCAAGTTGGTGAACAGTCAACTCGTGACAAATAGTGTTGGTTAACAGTTAACTTGTGACAAATAGTGTTGGTTAACAGTTAACTTATGACAAATAGTGTTTGTTAACAGTTAACTTATGACAAATAGTGTTTGTTAACAGTTAACTCGTGACAAATAGTGTTTGTTAACAGTTAACTCGTGACAAATAGTGTCGGTTAATAGTTAACTCATGACAAATAGTGTTGGCTAACAGTAAACTCGTGACAAATAGTGTTTGTTAACAGTTAACTCGTGACAAATAGTGTTGGCTAACAGTTAACTTATGACAAATAGTGTTTGTTAACAGTTAACTCATGATATAAAGTGTTGGCTAACAGTTAACTCAGGACAAATAGTGTTGGTTAACATTTAACTCCTGACAAATATTGTTGGTTAACAGTTAACTCGTGACAAATAGTGTTGGCTAACAGTTAACTTATGACAAATAGTGTTTGTTAACAGTTAACTTGTGACAAATAGTTTTGGTTAACAGTTAACTCGTGACAAATAGTGTTGGTTAACAGTTAACACGTGACAAATAGTGTTGGTTAACAGTTAACTCGTGACAAATAGTGTTGGTTAACATTTAACACGTGACAAATAGTGTTGGTTAACAGTTAACTCGTGACAAATAGTGTTGGTTAACAGTTAACACGTGACAAATAGTGTTGGTTAACAGTTAACTCGTGACAAATAGTGTTGGTTAACATTTAACACGTGACAAATAGTGTTGGTTAACAGTTAACTCGTGACAAATAGTGTTGGTTAACAGATAACTCATTTTTATTTTTATTTATATTTTAATTAAATATATTTATCCTTTGACTTTGACATATTCTATTCCTTTTAGCCATTAATCGGATTAACTCAGTTGCAGTATTATTTAATACGCGTGTCCATTTAGCCTTCGAAGTTACTGACCAGGTATAACACGTACGTCTCAGAACAAATGTGAGCTAATATTCTCGCCGTCTGTTCTGACAAATAACGTTTTAAGTGAATATTTAATTAATTTTTAGAAGTGTAATTTAAAACTGTATATGATATGTTTGTCAGACAGATAGAATCTGGAGCTTGGACTACACATGTCGGTTTTCGGATAATCCGGAAATCGCCTGCCGACTCTTTCAACTTTTGACTTATTAATTTTACAGTTGGACTACTATTCACCATCTTTAGATTTTTATACCTTTCCACACAAAAACCCTGTGAAAGAAGCATATTGGTTGATACTGCCTAAATTAGGATGGGAACAGCATTGTATCACCTGTATATAAAAAAAAAAAAAGTGTGTCGCATGGTGAATCACCACTGGGATGGGAAGATAACCTCTTAGCCTCGGGCTATTAGTTTAAAGAATGCCCCTCGTCCTTCATATACTAACGGATACTTGGAGGAGGGGCCATTCTTTTCCACTAAGCCCTCGGCTTACGAGTGTATCACATAGCATGTTTAAAGCATTGTCACCACGCAATTTGTAATAAAAATTTCAAAAGTTTTTTTTTATCGGATAAATTGTCATCAGATTGAAAGATAATCTTTACTTGGTACATGTTTCGACCTAATTATATTGGAAAAATACTTATTTTTTACTTATACTAACAACTTTACTTGAAGTGAAATTATATTATTTACAACCTAGATATATTTGCTAAGAAACAGTATATTTCAATTGATTTAAGAATATTGGGACTGAACTGCAGCCATTCTCTCACAGAAATCGGCAAAATCTCTCTCTCTCTCTCTCTCTCTCTCTCTCTCTCTCTCCCTCACCTCTCCTCGTCTCTCTCTCTCTCTCTCTCTCCTTCTCTCTCTTCTCTCGTACTCTCGCTCATCTCGTCTCTCTCTCTCTCTCTCTCTCTCTCTTCAAACGAAACTTATAAAAATGAATTTTCATAAAAAAGACAGAGACGTATATATATAGTTATATACATATTGTGACTGTAATAACTGTTTGTTTAAAATGTTCTGAGTATAAAAGAAACACAGATATATTAAATAAATTCTTGTAAAAACTCTGTCGTCTATCTTCACCGGAAATCGTTTTAATATTGATCCGAAATTTACTTTATATATTTAGATTGGAATGTAACAACTTTTTAATCATATCTGCACCGTGTTAATTTTGAATTTGTATAGCCATCTAACATTTGATGGTCTTATTCTAATTATTAAATTAATTGCACAAGTACATATGTTTTAATGCAAAAGAAGTGTAACTAGATCTAGCTCGGTAGAGTTTTCTAATCCGATACAAATTAAAACGATAAATTATACTGTATCTTTAAACCTCCAGTCAAAGATGATTTACATCTAGTTAAAGTTATTATAAAGACAGTCTTAAGAGATTCTGGGTATATCTCGCAGGTGAAAAATGGAGGTCTATAGGTTAACACCCCCCCATTTGTACTATACAAGTTCATGTGGAATTTTCATAATGAGGATGTTGGAATTGTAAAACGTGTAAAAAAGTTATGTTGTAACATATGTATATCAAAATAAGATGTTCTTAAAATTTAAATCATTTCAATACAGCAACCTTCGTGTTGATTATTGAATAATATACAGTTTATTCAAGTGTCTTTAATATTTCAATTCAATGAAAAGTTGAGAAATGTATTTTTCAAAAATGTTAAAAAATTCGTTACTGATTTTGCTCAAGGTACTATTATTGCTGGAGGTGATTGTAATGAAGTGCTTGAACAAGCAGATAGAATTTCCAGGAATAATAAGCAAAAGTCTTTGAGAAAAACGTACAGCTTTAGCCAATTTATCAAATGTAATAAACTTATTCATATTTGGAGGGTAAAAAATAAATTTAAAAGACAATTCACATGGAGGCGGAAAGGGACAGGTGAGGCGAGTCGAATAGATATGTTCTTGATTTCAGAAAATCTGGGTAATATTATCTCTTGTGATATTCGTCCGGCGCAAATAAAGTATACTGATCATCTGGCAATCTCAATTAAAATACATCATAGTTCAAACACCAAGGGCAAAGGAATATGGACAATAAATAACAGTTTACTGGATGAAGTTGAATACAAATCCATGGTAAGAAATGTGATACGGGAACTGAAAGAAGAGCAGGCTGCTCTTGATTTAGGTAAGTCTCAATTTTGGGATTACTATAAAGTAATTATTAAGAATAGAACTATACACTACTGTAGAAACAGAAGTAAGAATATTTCAGAAAACATATCGCAACTAGAGAAAAATTTAGTTAATCTACAGACAGAACACGTCCAGAATCCACAGGAAATTTTAAAAGAAATAATATCTCAATTGGAAGGAAAGTTAGAACTTTTTTACGACGAAAAAGCCAGAGGAGCCAAGGTAAGATCTAGGGTAGCATGGATCGAAAAAGGAGAAAGGAATACGAAATATTTTTTAGGTATTGAAAGACAGAGACAAGCAAAAAAGAATATAACTAGTATTAAGATTGGTGACGATGATATTGTTAACGATCCCGAAAATATATTGAAGGAAATCGAGACTTTTTATTCGAAGCTTTATAGTAGTGACGGCATTGATAAAAGGGAGGTAACTGCGTACATTGATAACTGTGAAGTTCAGTATACGTTATCCGAGGAGGAAAATGATACATGTGAAGGTGAGCTGAAATTAGAGGAATGTACAGCAGCAGTTAAAAACTTTAAGCCCAACAAAAGTCCAGGTAGTGATGGTCTTTCTGGTGAGTTTTATAAAACTTTCTGGGATGATATCTCAGATATTGTGCTAGGCTCGCTAAATGACGGATACAGGAAAGGTGATTTAAGCAATACACAGAAGCTTGGAGTCGTAACACTTATTTATAAAAAGAATGACCCGCTATTGTTACAAAATTGGAGACCGATTACACTGTTAAACTTAGATTACAAAATAGCTGCATACGTTTTGGCTTCACGACTTAAACCCTTGATGAAAAAACTGGTAAGTACAGATCAAAATGGATATATAAAAGACAGATTTATAGGGTATAATATAAGGCAAATTCAAGACGTTATAGATTATTTGGAGAAATTCAATATTGACTCTTGTCTACTCTTTTTAGATTTTACTAAAGCATTTGATACGATAGAGTGGGATTTTATGTTTAGCTGTTTGGACAAATTTGGTTTTGGTCGTTCTTTCATCAAATGGGTTAAGGTGTTATATACCAATATCAAAGGCTGCGTTAAAAACAATAACTGGTTGACCGGAAGTTACGTTGTGTCACGTGGTATCCGACAGGGGTGCCCTCTATCATGTTTAATTTTTGTACTAGCTGCTGAATTACTAGCTCAAAAAATAAGAACAGATGTTCATATAAGTGGTATCAGTATTCGAAATAGGAATATGAAAATCTCCCAACTAGCAGATGACACTACTTTATTTATGAGGTATAGGGACATCAGAAGAGTGTTATCAATCGTTGAGCAGTTCGGAAAAGTGTCTGGTCTACAATTAAATAAATCTAAGACCGAAGGTTTGTATTTAGGCTGTAACAAAAACAAAGATAATATGTTTATGGGTATAAATTGGGTGAAGCAAGTTAAGTCGTTGGGAATGTACTTCGGCGCAAACTCAAAGGTAAGTTCCAATCTTAATTGGGCAGATAAAATTACAAGCATTGATGAACTAATCAAAAACTGGAAAAAAAGAAAATTGACCATTATAGGAAAATCTGTCGTTGTTCAAGCTATAATACTACCTCAGATAACCTACTTAGCAAGTGTCCAATACGTAAGTAAAGAACAAATAAAGGAGTTTGAACGGAAAATATATTGTTTTATCTGGAACAATGGGCCGGAGCGTGTTAAACGTAGTGTTATGATAAGTGATAAATCGGAAGGCGGTTTATTAATACGGGATATTGAATCCCATATTGATGTTTTAAACGTAGCCTGGATACAAAGGTTGGTATCTCCTGTAGACGCCTGTTGGAAGATGATTCCAAATTATTATTTGGAAAAGCTTGGTGGCGCCACCGTGTTGTTTCGTATGTCCCCAGGACACATACGCAACCTTCCAAAAAACGATGTACCATGTTTTTATATTAACATCCTACAATCATGGTTGAAACTTAGAGAAAATAACGCGCCGATCGTTGATTATAACTTTACAGATATTTGTCGAGAGATCATTTGGGGAAATAAACACATCAAACTTAACGGAAGGTCGCTAATTTTTAAGACCTGGATTGAGTCCGGGTTAATTTTTATCAACGATATAATTGATAATGATAGTATAAATGAAATAAAAATTTACCAACAATTAAAAGAAACGAGAGACTGGATAAGTGAGGTAAGTCAGGTAAAGAAAGCTATTCCTAAAGAATGGAAGGACAAAATCAAGGGAGATAATGCACGGGTAAATGTACAAACTGACTCTGATTTATTAGTCTTTGATAAAGGAGTGGGTGTAAAACTTGATCAGGTAAATAATAAGTTTCTTTACTTAGCATTTATAAGAAAAAAGAAATCAGAGTCATACTGCAGAGGTATGTGGGAAGATTTGTTTAAGTTAGAAAGCAGTGGTTTGATTTTTCATGAATTATTTGAATTTATCAATGATATCTTAATAGAGAATAACGAAAAAAATTTCAAATGGAAGCTATTCCATAATATTCTTCCAAATGGAATCTTACTTAAAAGATGGAATATTATTGATAATGATGAATGTTGTATATGTAAAGTTAAGGATGATTATAAACACTATTTTATTGAATGTCAATGTGTAGACCCATTGTGGAATTTGATACATGATCTTTTACAAAAACATAATTACAATGTTCAGCTAAGAAATATGTATTACATCGTGATAGGATATAAGATTGTTGATAAGAAGTACAAAGAATTTAACATTCTTATGTCCCTGATTGGTTATACAATATGTAAACACTACCACATCTCTAATAGAAGGGTAGACAGTTGTTCAATGATGTCTTTATTCAAACATTTTCTTGAGAGAAAATTACTCCTACAACGATATAGAGATATAAAATTATTGAAAAGCATAGCAATGTATTTAAACGAGTAACATGTAAAAAACGAATAAAAAAGAATGATTAAAAGAATCAATAGAGAATGTGCAATGATGATAAACATGGCTCTGCGAGCTTATTAGCTCTTAAAATGTACTAAAACATAAAGTTATGATCTATGTGTAAAGATGGGTAAATGAAAGTATTATGTTTACATGAAAAGGGCGTATTGGTGATATATACGCTGCGTGTGTACTGATGGTGATGGTGTTTTTACTGTGAGTATTCTCTATTTTTGTGTGGGTCTTTGTATAAACAAGCACGTATATGCAAGTATGCTGCCGTTAGTATAGAGTTTCTGCTTCTGTTTTAAGGGTACGTGTGTGCAAGGGTGTGTGTGTGTGTGTTTGAAGGAGAGAGAGAGAGAGAGAGAGAGAGAGAGAGAGAGAGAGAAAGAGAGAGAGACACGCACACACACACACACACACACACACAGAGAGAGAGACACACACAGAGAGAGAGAGAGACAGACAAAGAGAGAGAGACACAGAGAGAGAGACAGAGAGAGAGAGAGAGACAGAGAGAGAGACAGAGAGAGACAGAGACAGAGAGAGAGACAGAGATTATTACTTTCGAGGATGAAATTATGAACACCACGTTTGTATGATATGTATAACGAGAAATGTAAAAGTATGGTAATGAAATATGAATGAGAAGTTGGACTATATACATATAATATTAAGATATATCTATGAGCCTATATCTGAGCATAAAAAAAAAAAAAAAAAAAATCCATTTTAAGTCTTAATTATTTTGCTATTTCAACAACATATAGAACTATTGAATTAATATTCAACTCAGACGGGAATCGGGCTGTGAATCACGAATGATTGAAAAATAAACTCCTAAAATTTTACATAAGATACAGTTGTGCAATGGAGAACATATATTTGAGTCCATTCTCTGAAATTAATACCAATTAAGAGATCCCATTTTTAGCCCACCATCTGATTTTTAGCCCATCATCTCATATGTAGGTTGCCTTTGGTCCTTAGTTACAATGTATGCATATTTCATTTGGGGACCAGTCAGAAAACAACATGGCCGACAGGCAGCCATCTTGGATTTTGACAATTGAAGCTTGTTATCGCTATTTCTCAGAAAGTAATAAAGGGATCTTTCTGAAATTTCATATATGTAGGTTGTCCTTGGTCCCTAGTTATGCATAATTCATGTTGGGGCCAATCGGAAAACAACATGCCCGACAAGCAGCCATCTTAGATTTTGACAATTGAAGTTTGTTATCGCTATTTCTCAGAGAGTATAGAAGGGATCCTCCTGAAATTTCATATGTAAGTTCCTCTAAGTCCCTTGTATTGCATTGTGGGACCAATCTGAAAACAACATGGCCATTATAGCTAAATCTCAAATTTCATATATAGGGTCCCTTTGTACTGACCGTAGGCCGGTGTTTTTTTCTCCGGGTACTCCGGCTTTCCTCCACCTCCAAAACCTGGCACGTCCTTAAATCACCCTTGCTGTTTATAGGACGTTAAACAAACTAAACCAAACCAATTTGTTTGAAAAGTACTGGAGGGATGTTTCTCAATTTACACAGATTAGTAGCAGGAAGAGAAAATAGAGAGAAGATCAATCTGACATGGAATCTATAATGATCATTCAATGGTGGGCGCCAAGATCCCTCTGGGATCTCTTGTTTCGGGATACAATAAATTATTTGACAAAATAAAAAGAGAAACTCAAATTTGGGGGTCGTGGGGTAGTAATATAAATATACAACAACCTATTCTTTCAATCGGTCATAATCAATTCAGTCGCCAATGTCCAAGGGTTAAATTTGCCTTTGTACAGATATTATTGATATGGACTTCACACTTGAGATTTGACTGGATAGTTACTCCCAAGTATTTCGGTTCTGTTACACGATGGAGTTCCTTTCCCTGTAGTTTGTGAGAGAGCTGAGCTGGGTTTTTATTGTTGGAGGTGGATAGGATTGGACATATATCAGGATGTAACGACTTTCCCAGAGTGCCAACTTGTCTAGGTCTTTCTGCATCTGACTTAGAAATTAATGTCAGATACATGACGATATCGTCAACAAAAAGGCTAAAAGTACATGTAGGTTTGATGTTTTTGGGGATGTCGTTTATATAGAGAAGGGGGAAAAAGCCGATGACAGAGCCTTGAGGTACCTTGGTGTTACTTTGACGGGTGCAGATTTTCGGCCACTCACAAATTTGAGGGCTGATTGATAAGTTGTGAGCCTCCTATGGATTTTGCCGGACATTTTGTGTTATTTTTTCAACATAATCCCCTTCAGTATCCATGCGTTTTTGTCAGCGGTGTTTAAGGGCATAAATGCCACTTTTATAGAACTCCTTTTCTTGGCTGTTGAAAAAGGCATCCATAGCAGGTTAGGGTTAGGGTGCCTGAAATAGCTGTTTTCAATTTTGGAAATAGATGGAAATATGATGGAGCGAGATCAGGTGAATAAGGCGGTTGATCAATCAATTTAAAGCCACAACCGTGAATGGCAGCCATGGCAATGACTCTTTCGCCCTAACCCTAACCGATTTTGTCCATTTTGCAAAAGCCGCTTGTCTTGTTTACACTCACCAAATGAGACCAGTCCTTGGGTACACAGTAGCCTTTATAGTCAGAGAATAGTAAAAAGAACATCCTTGAGTACCTCCCTCAATACGAGGCTCACAAACTTATCAATCAGCCCTCTACACACTGTAAACTTTCTGTCCAGATGTTGACCATCATTTACCACACAGTATCTAAGCTCGTGACAGAATTATTCTGTCAAACGCCGTAGAGAAGTTCATGGTGAGGACATCACTCCACTTCCCATCCTCTACAGTCTGTGATACATCTTCTAGGAAATCTAAAAGCTGACCCTCGCATGATCTTAATTTGCAGAAACCGTGGTGGAGTGGGTACATGGTATTATGGTTGTCAGCATGGTCCATAATGTTGGATATTGTAATGTGCTCTAGGATTTTACAGCTTACACAGGTTAATGAAATTGACCTATTATTTTCAGGATTGTACTTTTTTGGACATTTTATTTTATATCAGGTGACACTTTTGCTAACTTTTAATCCTTCAGGACTTTGCCAGAATTTAGTGATTTGATGTCGGGTAGAGCAGGGAATCACTTATTATTACTAGTCTTGGTTTTTGTCACTAGGTTTTCACTTTTGGTCACAATCCATTTTTCTTTCTTCGTCGTTTCAATATAAACATCCGGAATCGTACATGAAACAACAATTTAACCTATACCGCATACCTCTTTAAGGGTCATCTATATAGTAGATGTTAACCATTTCTTCTATAATGTTACTTTGTGGTAAGTTGTAGCATGGAATAATTCTAAGTCACAAAAATAACAAAACCTGAAAAATAGCCCAGGTGTCATGCTCTCAAGTGTCTATAGCACGGGGTAGGAGCATTTGATTGACCGGACTTGATTTTATGTAGGTATAAACACATATTTTGTTTTGACCTTGAAATGCAAATGGCGGCTGTGGATGATATTACACAAATATGGCATAAAGGGGGGCATTTAAGCCATTAAAATGCTCCTATATAATACTTTTAAGGCATCTGATTATAGTAAGAATGACCTTTGTAAGACAAATTGTCAAAGCTGGTGAGTTTTGGGACTTTTTCAGAAATATTTATCTTTTACCCCAAACTCAACGGATGAACATTTTTTCCTAAAAACAGTTTTCCCGTCATGTCTAGACTTCTTTATAGTATCTCATAAGAGCATTTTTGACGTTTGAAATACCTTCGTATATGCCATAATTGTCTGAAATTATTCACAACCGCCATTTGCATTTCAAGGTCAAAATAAAACCAGTGTTAATACATATCATAAAGCCAAATCTAGCCAAACCAATGCTCCTTTTTTGTGCTTTAGACTCCAGTGAGCAAAACGACATGACTGTTTTGCGCAATAAATACGATACATATGAGTTAATTATGTCCCCCTGAAACATGCATTTTTCTCATGTTTTGTTGAAATTTACCAACAACTGAACACATTAAATGTCAACAGCAAGGCCCACAGTTTGACATGATACATATCAAAATTTTATCAAGTTATTTCTATTAAATTGCACCCTAGTGAGGATTTATAGCCTTGTAAAATATCAACTGTTTTGGCTGGATTTGCTGTTTAGATGCCCATTAAACTGTAACCCAAGTACCCACATTGATTTTTCGCCATAAAAATAACATTTTACTGCTTAAAAGCTACATTAACATAAAACCATTACTTGAATTATATGGCGCAACTATTAATTACTTCCTAAGATGTGGAAATCCTATCTTACAAACATGTAATACAGATATCTTCATAGCGAATTCAGTATAGATATTGATTATTGACTTTGTGTTAAGTTTATGTTGCGAATGTTGAAAGCTATTAACACATCACTTTATGATTGTACTAGGGTGCTTATATTTGGTAAAAACTCCCTCTGGAGTTACACTTTCCCTTCTTGGAGTGAAACTGGGGGAAAAAACAATGTGTATCATGACAGAGACAAAAATCAGTTTTGTATTTCTACATGAAGATTTTTCTCCGTGAATGAAGATCAGTCAGCGAGTGTTTTTAGCCCTTTGTATCAGCCAATAGATACATACAGTAAGCCGAATCAAGGATATAAAACTGCACTATAAGCCGTTTAGTCCCTCTATGACTCGTCAGTGATGCTAGAGACATCATACAGCTGTTTCGTCCCTCTAGGACTCGTCAGTGATGTTAGGGACATCATACAGCTGTTTCGTCCTTCTAGGACTCGTCAGTGATGTTAGGGACATCATACAGCTGTTTCGTCCGTCTAGGACTCGTCAGTGATGTTAAGGACATCATACAGCTGTTACGTTCTTCTAGGACTCGTCAGTGATGTTAGGGACATCATACAGCTGTTACGTCCTTCTAGGACTCGTCAGTGATGTTAGGGACATCATACAGCTGTTTCGTCCCTCTAGGACTCGTAAGTGATGTTAGGGACATCATACAGCTGTTACGTCCCTCTATGACTCGTCAGTGATGTTAGGGACATCATACAGCTGTTACGTCCCTCTATGACTCGTCAGTGATGTTAGGGACATCATACAGCTGTTTCGTCCCTCTAGGACTCGTCAGTGATGTTAGGGACATCATACAGCTCTTACGTCCTTCTAGGACTCGTCAGTGATGTTAGGGACATCATACAGCTGTTTGTCCTTCTAGGACTCGTCAGTGAGATTAGGGACATCATACAGCTGTTTGTCCTTCTATGACTCGTCAGTGATGTTAGAGACATCATACAGCTGTTACGTCCTTCTAGGACTCGTCAGTGATGTTAGGGACAGCATGCAGCTGTTTCGTCCCTCTAGGACTCATCAGTGATGTTAGGGACATCATACAGTTGTTTCGGCCTTCTAGGACTCGTCAGTGACGTTAGGGACATCATACAGCTGTTACGTCCTTCTATGACTCGCCAGTGATGTTAGGGACATCATACAGCTGTTACGTCCTTCTAGGACTCGTCAGTGATATGAGGGAAATCATACAGTTGTTTCAGTCTTCGAGGACTCGTCAGTAATGTTAGGGACATCATACAGCTGTTCCGGCCTTCTAGGACTCGTCAGTGATGTTAGGGACATCATACAGTTGTTTCGGCCTTCTAGGACTCGTCAGTGACGTTAGGGACATCATACAGCTGTTACGTCCTTCTATGACTGGCCAGTGATGTTAGGGACATCATACAGCTGTTACGTCCTTCTAGGACTCGCCAGTGATGTTAGGGACATCATACAGCTGTTACGTCCTTCTAGGACTCGTCAGTGATGTTAGGGACATTATACAGCTGTTTCTCCCTTCTAGGACTCGTCAGTAATATGAGGGAATTAAATCATACAGCTGTTACGTCCTTCAATGAGTTTCGGCCTTCTAGGACTCGCCAGTGATGTTAGGGACATCATACAGCTGTTTGGTCCTTGTAGGACTCGTCAGTGATGTTAGGGACATCATACAGCTGTTACGTCCTTCTATGACTCGCCAGTGATGTTAGGGACATCATACAGCTGTTTCGTCCGTCTAGGACTCGTCAGTGATGTTAAGGACATCATACAGCTGTTGCGTCCTTCTAGGACTCGTCAGTGATGTTAGGGACATCATACAGCTGTTACGTCCTTCTAGGACTCGTCAGTGATGTTAGGGACATCATACAGCTGTTACGTCCTTCTAGGACTCGTCAGTGATGTTAGGGACATCATACCGCTGTTTCGTCCTTCTAGGACTCGTCAGTGATGTTAGGGACATTATACAGCTGTTTCTCCCTTCTAGGACTCGTCAGTGATGTCAGGGACATCATACAGCTGTTTCGTCCCTATAGGACTCGTCAGTGATGTTAGGGACATCATACAGCTGTTTCGTCCTTCTAGGACTCGTCAGTGATGTTAGGGACATTATACAGCTGTTTCTCCCTTCTAGGACTCGTCAGTAATATGAGGGAATTAAATCATACAGCTGTTATGTCCTTCAATGAGTTTCGTCCTTCTAGGACTCGTCAGTGATGTTAGGGACATCATACAGCTGTTATGTCCTTCTAGGACTCGCCAGTGATGTTAGGGACATCATACAGCTGTATGGTCCTTCAAGGACTCGTCGGTGATGTTAAGGACATCATACAGCTGTTACGCCCTTCTATGACTCGCCAGTGATGTTAGGGACATCATACAGCTGTTACGTCCTTCTAGGACTCGTCAGTGATGTTAGGGACATCATACAACTGTTTGTCCTTCTATGACTCGTCAGTGATGTTAGGGACATCATACAGCTGTTACGTCCTTCTAGGACTCGTCAGTGATGTTAGGGACATCATACAGCTGTTATGTCCTTCTAGGACTCGTCAGTGATGTTAGGGACATCATACAGCTGTTACGTCCTTCTAGGACTCGTCAGTGATGTTAGGGACATCATACAGCTGTTTCTCCCTTCTAGGACTCGTCAGTAATATGAGGGAATTAAATCATACAGCTGTTACGTCCTTCAATGAGTTTCGGCCTTCTAGGACTCGCCAGTGATGTTAGGGACATCATACAGCTGTTACGTCCTTCTAGGACTCGTCAGTGATGTTAGGGACATCATACAGCTGTTCCGGTCTTCTAGGACTCGTCAGTGATGTTAGGGACATCATACAGCTGTATGGTCCTTCAAGGACTCGTCGGTGATGTTAGGGACATCATACAGCTGTTCCGGCCTTCTAGGACTCGTCAGTGATGTTAGGGACACCATACAGCTGTTCCGGCCTTCTAGGACTCGTCGGTGATGTTAGGGACATCGTACAGCTGTTTGGTCCTTCTAGGACTCGTCAGTGATGTTAGGGACATCACACAGCTGTTCCAGCCCTCTAGGACTCGTCAGTGATGTTAGGGATATCATACAGCTGTTTGGTCCTTCTAGGACTCGTCAGTGATGTTAGGGACATCACACAGCTGTTCCAGCCTTCTAGGACTCGTCAGTGATGTTAGGGATATCATACAGCTGTTCCGGCCTTCTAGGACTCGTCAGTGATGTCAGGGTCATCATACAGCTGTTCCGGCCTTCTAGGACTCGTCAGTGATGCTAGGGACATCGTACAGCTGTTATGTCCTTCTAGGACTCGTCAGTGATGTTAGGGACATCATACAGCTGTTCCAGCCTTCTAGGACTCGTCGGTAATGTTAGGGACATCATACAGCTGTTTCGTCCTTCTATGTCTCTTTTAAAAGGGGGATCTAGCCATTCACATTGTACGAATTCTTATTTGTCGAAAAAATATGTGCGTACATTTTGAATCAAACGTGTGATCTTCAGGGATTCACAGCCAAGCAGTAAAGCTTACCATCCAACAGTCTCAAAGGATATGGAATTAATACAAAGCTGTTTTAGCATCAGATTGTCGTCATGAACGTCTTAGAAGGAACATACTAGCGTGTTATTTGCCAATAAATTTCTTGTTGTCTCGATAAAAATGCACTAAAATCGGAGCTTGGCTTGATATTGTTTAACGCTCTACACAATAAGGTCACATACATGAACGGTGTCTACTTCATTTGGGCCGATCTGAGTGGCGCCTTTTCAGTCGCTAACACATAAGGATGCCATCTCTCATGGCCTTTGTTTTGTATTGTTTAGTTATGTCAACAGCTACGGCTGTACTATATGTCTTTTGGTAGGCTGCGGTATGTTCTTCTTTGCCTCATTGTGATAGCGTAGAATTGATGCCGACTTCGAATGTGCTATAGTGCTATCCCACTGAAGTATACAGCTAAAGACACTCAGCGAGACACTCCACCCGATCTTATTATACTGACAACGTGCGAACTAGCCCGAGTTTCCTCTGGCCCTGACACCATGTCACACATGTAAGACAAGGTGTCGTTGCCTGAAGAAACTCGGGCTACGTACAAACCAGTCGTCCCATTCACAAAATGCTGAGCACTTAGCCGGAGTAGCAACTATCAATTTTCTATTGTACCGACACCGGATATGGTTGTGAACATTATTGTGCCAACATTCAGTGCAGAACGTTTAACAGGGAGTAAGTAAAATGTCAATGACTGTGGCATGCCACGGCCTGGGGATAGGACCCATAGCCTTTCTCACATGGGGTAACGCTAATCGCAAATGCCAAAATGCAGGCGGAACCAAGGAGACATTAACTGAATCGGAATATTTGAAAGAAAAAAAAAATTCTTAAGAGTGAAGAGAAAAGACAATATTCCAAATTTAGTAGCCTCTAACGCATCATGAAATTTGGTAGCAGGTATACTTGTTACACTCTTCCTGTATGGCGAGTAAAACAGTTTAAAACCAATTTTACTTAACATATTAAATTTACAGATCTATTATATATTCTGTATTGGTTGGTGAAGACCATGAGGAAGCTTTATGGTGAATTTTCCCTTGCGCGCCATGAAGTTAGATGTGTTTGACGCCCGATGATATCCCTGGTGGTTCCATTGTCACAGAATTCTCTCCCCTGCCTGGTCAACGATATTTACAACATAACAACTGTATGCCCGTAACAATTTATTGTATAACACATTAGAAGGCGTCAGCCAGTAAGGGTGCCATGCTCCACTTTACTTAAATGTCTCTGGTATGCAAATGGCATAAGCAAGGCAACCCCAAAAGGAAATACACCTCTAGCACTACATGCAAGCTTGTTATCGAACACACAGCTTTAAGCATCTACATGATCAAACTCAAATAAATGAAGATCAATTTAAACAAAGCTCAATTAAACAAAACTCAAATTAAACATAGCTCAAATTAAACATAGCTCAAATTAAACATAGCTCAAATCAAACAAAGCTCAAATTAAGCAAATTAATAATACTTATGAATAAGCATGTTAATAAGCAAACATATTAAACACAAATACAAGCAGTTTGAGGGGCCGCATGGGGTCCTATCTATGACCAGGGAGGGAGGGAGGGAAAACAAAGTTGACACGCAAGCCAAAGTATCTCGAATGAATAAAACTTCTGTGATTCAAACCTAAACCGGGACCTAGGGGACCCTGGGTAAATCGGGGATTGGACGGAGGCCGTGAGTACCAGCTTACTTCACTGACCAATCATTGGACCCACAGGGACACACCCCTCACAGGCCCAGGCAAACGGGAAAACAATTAGCCATTTTACATTAAAATTTTACAATTCTCTCCCCTGCCTGGTCAACGATATTTACAACATAACAACTGTATGCCCGTAACAATTTATTGTATAACACATTAGAAGGCGTCAGCCAGTAAGGGTGCCATGCTCCACTTTACTTAAATGTCTCTGGTATGCAAATGGCATAAGCAAGGCAACCCCAAAAGGAAATACACCTCTAGCACTACATGCAAGCTTGTTATCGAACACACAGCTTTAAGCATCTACATGATCAAACTCAAATAAATGAAGATCAATTTAAACAAAGCTCAATTAAACAAAACTCAAATTAAACATAGCTCAAATTAAACATAGCTCAAATTAAACATAGCTCAAATCAAACAAAGCTCAAATTAAGCAAATTAATAATACTTATGAATAAGCATGTTAATAAGCAAACATATTAAACACAAATACAAGCAGTTTGAGGGGCCGCCAAGCCTCCGGCCACCAAGCCCGAAAAAACTGCGGGAGGCTGATAACTTGGTTAATGATGCAATGCTAAAATTGCATCTCTCATGTTTCTGCAAACCTGAAGCCTATCCTCTAAGGAAAAACTGATATACGTTTTGTAGGCGTCGCTGGCCCAATCCCCCTGCACCTGAATTAACTCCCCTGGAATCCCCAAAGAAAAGGCCCAAGTGGCCCCTCCCCTGCGAAAACTATGCGAAGAGAACGAGGCAGCATCTAGGCCTACACTATGAATAAGTTCCCGTAGCCTCTGCTGAAATTGTGGGTAACAAAAGGGGACAATTTTCTTTCCTGTAGTCTTAAGGAAGGCTGGGGCCCTGGGACGTGCAGGGTTTAGATCAGTCATGCGAACAAAGGCATGTAAAGGACAAAGTGGGGACCCAGGAATGGCCACCAGAGGGGAACGCACGATCCGATGTCCGAATTGATTGGTCTTAGACCACTTTACGACAACCAAGAGGACCCCATCCTTTACTAAAATATCCTGTCGTAAAAGATGTTTACTAGGGTCAAATTTGTGACTACTATTAGGCATTAAATTAGACTTCCGCAGCATGAGATAGAAACTGAATAAAAACATACACCACAGAGTGGTGTCCTCTGGATCATCATGATCTAGTCGCTGATGTATCTTACCGAGAATCTGAGGGGTGATAGGTTTCGCTTGAGAGGGACAATGTGGGTTCAACCTCGACAAACCTTTCAAAACTAAGTTCAGTTCATATTGTCTAATGTCATACTTTAAGTTTAGCAACATGTGAAGAGTTTTGACTCCCGCTATATAGTTGCGAATAGAATCGACACTGATGAAAGTCCGACTTAAAAACTGAGCGTAAAGGCATATAATCTCCGTGCTTACCGGCAACGGCTGTTTCCGGAACGCTTCGCAAAACAGAAAATAAGCTTTCCATTGTGTACGGAAATTTCTATAAGTACCCTCAGCGAAGGCTGCTCTAGCGGACACCTTGAGATCTTTCCTAAGCTGTGACCAGGCAGTGTCTGGAAGGATGAAACAGGAGTCATAAAGCCTGATATCGCTAAAATTTACCTTATAAACTAGGAAAAGATACACTGCTATGTATATAGTGTCAACATATGTACAAAACTGAAGAAAAGGGTAAACCACCAAGAGAGGGATACATCACTATATATATACCCTGTCTCAACTACTATGTGTAGATAATCTACCAAGAGTGGGAGAAGGAGAACATGCTAGAGGGTACTACCTCCTCTACCAGGTCAACTTCCTTGGTCAAACGGATGAACTCCTGCTGGTGTATAACATCTAAATGCCACCTGGATAAATGGTCTGGTAGTCGATTTTGAATTCCAGAGATGTGTTGCGCCCTGATCTCAAATTCAAAACTAGCAGCAAAGTAACATATCTCTCTGAGACAGCTCTGCATAAATTGAATTCTGGACCTACCTGAGTTGAGGACCGATACCGTGGCTTCGTTGTCACATAGTATGACAATTCTCTTACCTTTAAAGGCACTGGCCCAGAGTTTTATACTCACCATAACTGTTAACAACTCTAGGATGTTTATACATGGGGACAGTTGAAGGATGGTGTCTGGGAACTCTGTATGAAAGTATCTACCCATGAAGTAGCCTCCCCCGCCTGTGAGACAAGCATCTGAGGCAAACTCAGTGTCTGGAGTGGACCATTGTTCCAGAAACATAATGGACACACCGTTATACTGTGCCAGAAAAATGTGCCACCACAATATGTCCTTTCTCACCTCTTCTGAAATACTCCAGGAACGATGACTGTCCTGACCAATCGACCGGAGCCAGTTCAATATACGGCTAACAAAAAGTCGACCTGGACGAACACAGGCAGCGACAAACTGTAATTTTCCCAGCAGGGATTGAATCTCCTTTAAGGAAGCCCTTTCCTTTTTCAACCATTCGCAGGTTAAGATTCCTATTTCCTGCAACCTAAAATCAGGGACCTCTAAGACCATCCTGACTGTGTCAAACAAGACACCCAAAAAAACCATACGAGTGGCAGGAGGCTCTGCCTTCTTCTCCGATTCGATAAAGCCACAATCAGAGAGAAGGGAACCAAGTCTCCAGAAAGCCAAATCTGCCATGTCCGGGCACTCAGCCCCTGCAAAATCATCTAGATAATTGAGGACCAGAAAACCGTCCTGCAGCATTAAGAACGAAATCAGACTTGTGACTCTTTGACAAATGTACGCTGCCGAACGCAAACCCATAGATAAGACCCGATCAAAATACATCTTACCTTCCCAAGAGAAACCTAAAAAACGAATATCTCCCGGGTCGATGGGAATTTGTCTGTAAGCCTTCCTAAGGTCTCTCTTGAAAAGACAACAACCCCTCCCTTTCTCCTTGATAATCTCTACCAGGTCATCTACCCTGGGGTATGACAATGAGATGGGGTCCCCTAAATATGAAGTCTTGGGGATACAACTATTTACTGACTTAGAGTCCGGAAAGCTCAAATCCAAAATTATGCGTCTTTCCTCAGAATCCCTCTTTGGAACTGAGTTTAAGGGGGAAATCACCATGGGTAAGGAAAACGGATTTTCCTCAAATGGACCTAACACCGACTCATTTGCCAACTCAATACGTAAATACTCACTTATTTCCTGAGGAAAGTCTGTAGCTCCTTTGTGATTTCTGTACTTGATAGAAGAACTTACCTCTGAAGTAGCCTCCTGGCGATGAATTAAGAGGTGGTTGTCTAACCCTATGGGAAAACCAAACTCTAAAAATTTTAAAACCTCTAGATCCGAGTACAACTCTAACCTGTCTTTCATATATCTGATGTTAAAATTTGACTTAACAGGGGTCCTTTGGGTATTAAAATTAAAGCAGGATTGAACCTGTAAATTTCTAACAGTTTCTTCGAGTACCTCAGAAACTATATCATCTACAGCGTCTATAGGTATATGTCTATAATCAATATCTTGGCCACCCGATACAAACAAATTACCTCCAAATTCAAAAGGCACATACTCGGGTTCTATAATTGAGATGTCTGGATCTATCTCAATACCTACAGACGGGACGGTTAGTCACAAGGCATTTGGACATGTCTCTGCTGATTCTCTGCTGATTCTTTTTACCCCATCTTTTTTCCAACATGTGGCACAGATATGTAGCAAATGCCTTTTGACACCCCGTATGTCGCCATCATGATCCCCTCTTTCGCTACAACGATTTTTCTGAAACATTACACAAAACCAAACTCTCCCAGAGTCCGACTGAATCGGACCACTATTTCTGGGTTTCTCATTTTTTTGCATCAACACATGTTTCGCCAAAATTGGGACTTCAATACTTGAGGGATCATCTGACCATGATCTCTCACCCAACTCTATCTTGCGAAGCCATGCCGCATACCATGCAAGCAAGGCTTTCCATTCATAAATATTGCTATAATACACAATTTTCTGAAGGAATACTGTCCTTCCTTCCTTCTCTGAAGCAGAGCTCGTCTTGGAAATTATCTCAAGCTCTCCCGCCACAAATAATTTAAAGGTGAGATCTTGAAACTGGGGATTCTTACTTACATATTCGTATTGAAGAAAGTGGTGGGGATAAGCTTGAGGGAATTTCACGACGTCTCCAGCTTTAGCTTTCAAACCAGATCTGAGTTTTTCACCCTTACGTGCTCGTTTAAAGCTATTGTAGGAAGCCGATGAGGCGACTGATAGAGTGTCAGAGTCAGTATCACTACCGGAAAATTCCGGCAACACCCTGGACATCTTCTTGCTCGATCTGCTGACCAGCTGGTCCATTTTTCTCAGTTTAATCAAGTCTATGTCGTTAGGCATACCTGAACCAAGGCCAGTCGCTGCTGATTGAGGCTGATCCTGCTGGATGTCATCTAACTGCCTCTGAAGATCATCCCGCTTCTTCCTTCTGTCCTTTAATGCACTGTTCAATCTGGCCGACTCCAGTTTTTTCTCTAACAGCGCGATCTCCCGGTCTGCCTCCTCAAGGCGCTTGTCCACATCACTAACCAAAGGAGACTCGATGCAAACGTTCTCTAGACTGCGATTAGCCCGGGGCGTGACAGATTTACCCCCTTCAGCCATTTCTGCACACGAAGCGAAAAATAGGTCCTCTTGATTTGCAATGTTTATAGACAGTTCTTGAGGGTTCGTTTCAGATATATCGGACACACTACTGTTCCAATTCCCTTCGTGTAAGGATCGATAATCAATTCGGGATTTGGTTCTACGATTTCTCTGCATGACCCAATCAAGTTCATTCACCATTCACCGGCCATATTAACAAGTGCGTAAATCGATGTTCCCAACACAAATCGGATCGTTGGACTCGTAGCTCGGAGTTCCCAACACAATGGGAAATAAATCGAGAGTTCGTAATTATACAGCTTAATCAGGTTTCGTGTCGAAGAATTGATTCTCCTGATCTTCTGTTACTCGAATATGCTCGTGATTGATACCATCGTAATGAAAGTTCGGTCGTATGTGCCCGACTTAGGCTCCGAACTTCCGACTTGACGTGACAAAAAACAAAGTTGACACGCAAGCCAAAGTATCTCGAATGAATAAAACTTCTGTGATTCAAACCTAAACCGGGACCTAGGGGACCCTGGGTAAATCGGGGATTGGACGGAGGCCGTGAGTACCAGCTTACTTCACTGACCAATCATTGGACTCACAGGGACACACCCCTCACAGGCCCAGGCAAACGGGAAAACAATTAGCCATTTTACATTAAAATTTTACCATTAGTTCTGATTTTGAGAATCAACTTCATCCGGATTTCATCTATATATATTTGCATTGCGGCTGACTGAAGCAGAAGACATGCACACTAAATCTTCCTGAAGATCTAATTACTAATATAGAGTGCTCTACAGTCTGTGTATAGGGGATTCGGTGATGACTGGTTTATCTATACATGGTGATATAACCGACAGTATATAAATGGAACGAAGACGGTAGACATAACTACATGTACGCGAGATAATCAGCTACCTTTACACCGTACAGGTATATAACAGCTGATAAAATCTCAGGTACGAATACGTACCCTATACCTATTGTATACATAAGGAAAGGTAGGTGGGTTTATCCGGCTCCATCCTTTCCACTGCCAACTTCCGGATTCACTAACTCATTTTTTTCAGTTAATAATGTCTTTCTTCGATTATATAGAACATGGTGTATTTACTGCGGTCCTTACTGTGTTGATAAGTATCTATTTCCGGAAGGGACGACAGGAGGTGTTCCGGATTCTGGTTTTAATACTGAAACAGTTGCCAGGTGTTGATTTTGTTATTGGTAAAATTCTTCACAATGAAGTCAAGAGTTTTCTCAGCACGACAAAACTAAACGAGGCCAAAAAGAAGGGAAAGAAAGGATCAGAAGTGCAGCTACCACAGAAAGGTGAGGGGTCATCAGGGTGAGGGGTCATCAAGGTGAGGGGGTCATCAATCAGGTACACATTTCTGATAAAGCATAGTCAGCTTGAGGTTGAGGGGGTAGGGGGATGGGGGCTGAGTGCTGTCTCCGGAAAATACGTATATAGACTACATCGTATAGTCAACAAATTTTGTAGTCAAATATTCGAAAGAATATAATAGCGTAAAAACAAACATCCGTTGATATCATATTATTTTCCCAATGACAAACATTTTGTTCGATATATTACTCGTCCCGAAAGGAAACACATTGTAAAGGATTTAAGTCAGCTACATTTAATTATTACGTAACGACTCGCACCTGACACACAATATAATTACATATCTACAAACAGTCTATATAATATAATTACATATCTACAAACAGTCTATATAATATAATTACATATCTACAAACAGTCTATAGAATATAATTACATCTCTACAAACAGTCTATAGAATATTATTACATATCTACAAACAGTCTATAGAATATAATTACATCTCTACACACAGTCTATATCATATAATTACATCTCTACACACAGTCTATATAATATAAATACATCTCTACAAACAGTCTATAGAATATAATTAAATCTCTACAAACATTGTATATAATATAATTACATACCTACAAACAGTCTATATAATATAATTACATACCTACAAACAGTCTATAGAATATAATTACATCTCCAGAAACATTCTATAGAATATAATTACATCTCTACAAACTGTCTATATAATATAATTACATATCTACAAACAGTTTATATAATATAATTACATATCTACAAACAGTCTATAGAATATAATTACATATCTACAAACATTCTATAAAATATAATTACATCTCTACAAACAGTCTATAGAATATAATTACATCTCTACAAACAGTCTATAGAATATAATTACATCTCTACAAACAGTCTATAGAATATAATTACATATCTACAAACAGTCTATAGAATATAATTACATATCTACAAACATTCTATAAAATATAATTACATATCTACACACAGTCTATAGAATATAATTACATCTCTACAAACAGTTTATAAAATATAATTACATCTCTACAAACAGTCTATTGAATATAATTACATATCTACAAACATTCTATAGAATATAATTACATCTCTACAAACAGTCTATAGAATATAATTACATCTCTACAAACAGTCTATAGAATATAATTACATCTCTACAAACAGTTTTGAATATAATTACATATCTACAAACAGTCTATAGAATATAATTACATCTCTACAAACAGTCTATATAATATAATTACATATCTACAAACAGTCTATATAATATAATTACATCTCTACAAACAGTCTATAGAATATAATTACATCTCTACAAACAGTCCATATAATATAATTACATCTCTACAAACAGTCTATATAATATAATTACATCTCTACAAACAGTCTATAGAATATAATTAAATCTCTACAAATAGTCTATATAATATAATTACATATCTACAAACAGTCTATACAATATAATTACATCTCTACAAACAGTCTAAATAATATAATTACATATCTACAAACATTCTATAGAATATAATTACATCTCTACAAACAGTCTATACAATATAATAACATATCTACAAACAGTCTATAGAATATAATTACATCTCTACAAACATTCTATATAATATAATTACATCTCTACAAACAGTCTATATAATATAATTACATCTCTACAAACAGTCTATATAATATAATTACATCTCTACAAACAGTCTATATAATATAATTACATTTCTACAAACAGTCTATAAAATATAATTACATCTCTACAAACATTCTATAGAATATAATTACATCTCTACAAACAGTCTATATAATATAATTACATCTCTACAAACAGTCTATATAATATAATTACATCTCTACAAAAAGTCTATATAATATAATTACATCTCTACAAACAGTCTAGAATATAATTACATCTCTACAAACATTCTATATAATATAATTACATCTCTACAAACAGTCTATATAATATAATTACATCTCTACAAACAGTCTATAGAATATAATTACATATCTACAAACCGTCTCTAGAATATAATTACATATCTACAAACAGTCTAGAATATAATTACATATACAAACAGTCTATATAATATAATTACATCTCTACAAACAGTCTATATAATATAATTACATATCTACATACAGTCTAGAATATAATTACATATACAAACAGTCTATATAATATAATTACATCTCTACAAACATTCTATATAATATAATTACATATCTACAAACAGTCTATAGAATATAATTACATATACAAACAGTCTATAGAATATAATTACATATCTACAAACAGTCTATAGAATATAATTATATATCTACAAACAGTCTATATTATATAATTACATCTCTACAAACATTCTATATAATATAATTACATCTCTACAAACATTCTATATAATATAATTACATCTCTACAAACCGTCTCTAGAATATAATTACATATCTACAAACAGTCTATAGAATATAATTACATCTCTACAAACATTCTATAGAATATAATTACATATTTACAAACAGTATATAGAATATAATTACATCTCTA
The DNA here is from genome assembly GCF_902652985.1 of Pecten maximus. Lineage (NCBI taxonomy): Eukaryota > Metazoa > Mollusca > Bivalvia > Pectinida > Pectinidae > Pecten > Pecten maximus. The sequence continues at coordinate 29,867,971 of NC_047032.1, forward strand.
CAAACAGTCTATATAATATAATTACATATACAAACAGTCTATAGAATATAATTATATCTCTACAAACAGTCTATATAATATAATTACATCTCTACAAACAGTCTATATAATATAATTACATATCTACAAACAGTCTATATAATATAATTACATCTCTACAAACATTCTATAGAATATAATTACATATCTACAAACAGTCTATATAATATAATTACATATCTACAAACAGTCTATATAATATAATTACATATCTACAAACAGTCTATAGAATATAATTACATATCTACAAACAGTCTATGGAATATAATTACATCTCTACAAACAGTCTATATAATATAATTACATCTCTACAAACATTCTATAGAATATAATTACATCTCTACAAACAGTCTATATAATATAATTACATCTCTACAAACATTCTATAGAATATAATTACATATCTACAAACAGTCTATAGAATATAATTACATCTCTACAAACAGTCTATATGATATAATTACATCTCTACAAACAGTTTATAGAATATAATTACATCTCTACAAACAGTCTTTATAATATAATTACATCTCTACAAACAGTCTATATAATATAATTACATCTCTACAAACAGTCTATATAATATAATTACATCTCTACAAACAGTCTATAGAATATAATTACATCTCTACAAACAGTCTATACAATATAATTACATCTCTACAAACAGTCTATATAATATAATTACATATCTACAAACAGTCTATATAATATAATTACATCTCTACAAACATTCTATATAATATAATTACATCTCTACAAACAGTCTATATAATATAATTACATCTCTACAAACAGTCTATATAATATAATTACATCTCTACAAACAGTCTATATAATATAATTACATCTCTACAAACAGTTTATAGAATATAATTACATATCTACAAACAGTCTATATAATATAATTACATCTCTACAAACAGTCTAAAGAATATAATTACATATCTACAAACAGTCTATAGAATATAATTACATCTCTACACACAGTCTTTATAATATGATTACATATCTACAAACAGTCTATATAATATAATTACATATCTACAAACAGTCTATATAATATAATTACATATCTACAAACAGTCTATATAATATAATTACATATCTACAAACAGTCTAAAGAATATAAATACATCTCTACAAACAGTCTATATAATATAATTACATCTCTACAAACAGTCTATTGAATATAATTACATATCTACACACAGTCTATATAATATAATTACATCTCTACAAACATTCTATAGAATATAATTACATATCTACAAACAGTCTATAGAATATAATTACATCTCTACAAACATTCTATAGAATATAATTACATATCTACAAACAGTCTATAGAATATTATTACATCTCTACAAACAATCTATATAGAGGATATTGAATGGTTTCCCGTTAAATATAACATATATTTCACGAGTATGACAGAATATCGAAATATTCTGTCATACGAGTGAAATATATGTTATATTTAATGGGAAACCATTCAATTTTCTTTTTATTGCATTTCATAAACTTAAAAACAAAATTAAAAACATCGAAAAATTAATAGCGTCAAAAAGTGCGGGAATCAGTAATGACGTCATCTCTTTGTGACGTTACTCCACGTCAACTTGACGGCGCAATTTTGGAAGGACTGATCAGCGCAATTTAAGCGTTTTCTGCTGTTATCGGCGAATATGTGCATGAATAGCTAACGTCAAGTGAGTATTTTGTCAAAAACTAGTAAGAATATTTCGGAAATACAGCAAAATAACCCATTTATCTATCTCCGCTTCGACTGGAAAAATAGGCAAGTTTCAACGAGGTGAATACAAAGGTCCGCTCTGATTGGTCAAAAACGGAAAACCTTATATTTTCACTGCAAAATCTGATATTTTCACTACTCATCGCTGCAGTGAAAATATAAGTTTTATTAGTTTGATAATTTTCTATATTTCACTGGCAAAAATGCAATAAAATTATATCTCTACAAACAGTCTATAGAATATAATTACATCTCTACAAACAGTCTATAGAATATAATTACATCTCTACAAACAGATATTCGGAATAACATTTTTCTTACGAAATCACTTACCTTCCAGCTATCCTGAAAATGTATCAATATTAGAATATTTTACTGTTATATAATTTGTAACAGGGGTGCCACACACAGAACTACTGGCGACGATGAAGAAAATGAAAGACTTGGAGACGAATTCCGACGATGGAAAGATCTTCGCCTATATCTACACATTGTCAGACGATCACTTCCAACTACAACGAGAGGCTTTCGACATCTTCAGTGGTAATCCCACCAGTAATGCGATCTCAACATGCCTAGTTAATCCGAATGTTTCTGATGTTTCATCAGTCTTTACTGACTGAGGCTAAAAAAACATCAGAAATCTCGGATTAATGCTAGGCCTGTCTCATAGACCCTCTTAACCCCGCGGCTCGGCAGATGACCCCAAAACATTTTCATGTCCTATCGGAAAATCGAAACCCTAGGTGCTTTATATCTTTTTTTGATTATGGTACAGAGTCATATGAGGATGGATGTCTAGGGGACACCAACAGTCATGGTCATATGAGGACAGGTGTCTAGGGGGACACCAACAGTCAGGGTGATGTGAGGACGGGTGTCTATAGGGACACTAACAGTCAGAGTTATATGAGGACGGGTGCCTAGTGGGACACCAACAGTCAGGGTGATATGAGGACGGGTGTCTAGGGATACACCAACAGTCAGGGTTATATGAGGACGGGTGTCTAGGTGTACACCAACAGTCAGGGTCATATGAGGACAGGTGTCTAGGGGGACACCAACAGTCAGGGTGATGTGAGGACGGGTGTCTATAGGGACACTAGCAGTCAGAGTTATATGAGGACGGGTGTCTAGGGAGACACCAACAGCCAGGGTCATATGAGGACGGGTGTCTAGGTGTACACCAACAGTCAGGGTTATATGAGGACGGGTGTCTAGGTGTACACCAACAGTCAGGGTCATATGAGGACGGGTGTCTAGGGAGACACCAACAGTCAGGGTCATTTGAGGACGGGTGTCTAGGGGACACCAACAGTCAGAGTCATATGAGGACGGGTGTCTAGGGGGACACCAACAGTCAGGGTCATTTGAGGACGGGTGTCTAGGGAGACACCAACAGTCAGTGTCATATGAGGACATTTGTCTAGGGATACACCCACAGCCAGGGTTATATGAGGACGGGTGTCTAGGGAGACACCAACAGTCAGGGTTATATGAGGACGGGTGTCAAGGGAGACACCTACAGCCAGGGTTATATGAGGACGGGTGTCTAGGGAGACACCAACAGTCAGGGTTATATGAGGACGGGTGTCTAGGGAGACACCAGCAGTCAGGGTTATATGAGGACGGGTGTCTAGGGAGACACCAACAGTCAGGGTTATATGAGGACGGGTGTCAAGGGAGACACCTACAGTCAGGGTTATATGAGGACGGGTGCCTAGTGGGACACCAACAGTCAGGGTGATATGAGGACGGGTGTCTAGGGATACACCAACAGTCAGGGTCATACGAGGACGGGTGTCAAGGGAGACACCTACAGTCAGGGTTATATGAGGACGGGTGCCTAGTGGGACACCAACAGTCAGGGTCATATGAGGACGGGTCTAGGGAGACACCAACAGTCAGGGTTATATGAGGACGGGTGCCTAGTGGGACACCAACAGTCAGGGTCATATGAGGACGGGTCTAGGGAGACACCAACAGTCAGGGTTATATGAGGACGGGTGCCTAGTGGGACACCAACAGTCAGGGTCATATGAGGACGGGTCTAGGGAGACACCAACAGTCAGGGTTATATGAGGACGGGTGCCTAGTGGGACACCAACAGTCAGGGTCATATGAGGACGGGTCTAGGGAGACACCAACAGTCAGGGTTATATGAGGACGGGTGCCTAGTGGGACACCAACAGTCAGGGTGATATGAGGACGGGTGTCTAGGTGTACAACAACAGTCAGGGTTATATGAGGACGGGTGTCAAGGGAGACACCTACAGTCAGGGTTATATGAGGACGGGTGTCTAGTGGGACACCAACAGTCAGGGTCATATGAGGACGGGTCTAGGGAGACACCAACAGTCAGGGTTATATGAGGACGGGTGCCTAGTGGGACACCAACAGTCAGGGTGATATGAGGACGGGTGTCTAGGTGTACACCAACAGTCAGGGTCATATGAGGACGGGTCTAGGGAGACACCAACAGTCAGGGTCATATGAGGACAGGTGTCTAGGGGGACACCAACAGTCAGGGTGATGTGAGGACGGGTGTCTATAGGGACACTAACAGTCAGAGTTATATGAGGACGGGTGTCTAGGGAGACACCAACAGCCAGGGTCATATGAGGACGGGTGTCTAGGTGTACACCAACAGTCAGGGTTATATGAGGACGGGTGTCTAGGTGTACACCAACAGTCAGGGTCATATGAGGACGGGTGTCTAGGGAGACACCAACAGTCAGGGTCATTTGAGGACGGGTGTCTAGGGGACACCAACAGTCAGTGTCATATGAGGACATTTGTCTAGGGATACACCCACAGCCAGGGTTATATGAGGACGGGTGTCTAGGGAGACACCAACAGTCAGGGTTATATGAGGACGGGTGTCAAGGGAGACACCTACAGCCAGGGTTATATGAGGACGGGTGTCTAGGGAGACACCAACAGTCAGGGTTATATGAGGACGGGTGTCTAGGGAGACACCAGCAGTCAGGGTTATATGAGGACGGGTGTCTAGGGAGACACCAACAGTCAGTGTCATATGAGGACATTTGTCTAGGGATACACCCACAGCCAGGGTTATATGAGGACGGGTGTCTAGGGAGACACCAACAGTCAGGGTTATATGAGGACGGGTGTCAAGGAAGACACCTACAGCCAGGGTTATATGAGGACGGGTGTCTAGGGAGACACCAACAGTCAGGGTTATATGAGGACGGGTGTCTAGGGAGACACCAGCAGTCAGGGTTATATGAGGACGGGTGTCTAGGGAGACACCAACAGTCAGGGTTATATGAGGACGGGTGTCTAGGGAGACACCAGCAGTCAGGGTTATATGAGGACGGGTGTCTAGGGAGACACCAACAGTCAGTGTCATATGAGGACATTTGTCTAGGGATACACCCACAGCCAGGGTTATATGAGGACGGGTGTCTAGGGAGACACCAACAGTCAGGGTTATATGAGGACGGGTGTCAAGGAAGACACCTACAGCCAGGGTTATATGAGGACGGGTGTCTAGGGAGACACCAACAGTCAGGGTTATATGAGGACGGGTGTCTAGGGAGACACCAGCAGTCAGGGTTATATGAGGACGGGTGTCTAGGGAGACACCAACAGTCAGGGTTATATGAGGACGGGTGTCAAGGGAGACACCTACAGTCAGGGTTATATGAGGACGGGTGTCTAGGAGGGACACCAACAGTCAGGGTCATATTAGGACGGGTGTCTAGGTGTACATCAACAGCCAGGGTCATATGAGGACGGGTGTCTAGGTGTACACCAACAGTCAGGGTCATTTGAGGACGGGTGTCTAGGGATACACCAACAGTCAGGGTCATTTGAGGACGGGTGTCTAGGGGGGACACCAACAGTCGGGGTCATTTGAGGATGGATGTCTAGGAGGGACACCAACAGTCAGGGTCATTTGAAGACGGGTGTCTAGGGGGGACACCAACAGTCGGGGTCATTTGAGGATGGATGTCTAGGAGGGACACCAACAGTCAGGGTCATTTGAGGATGGATGTCTAGGAGGGACACCAACAGTCAGGGTCATTTGAAGACGGGTGTCTAGGGGGGACACCAACAGTCGGGGTCATTTGAGGATGGATGTCTAGGAGGGACACCAACAGTCAGGGTCATTTGAAGACGGGTGTCTAGGGGGGACACCAACAGTCGGGGTCATTTGAGGATGGATGTTAAGGGATGGGGACGTATGTGTAAGGAGATACCAACAGTAGAAAATAACTTGACGATAAATGAACGTAAGGATAAGAATGTATTGAAATTTCACGATTATATAATGAACTATTTATGGAAATGTCTAAAACACGTTGTAACATGTTTATGTTTTCAGAAAAGATTGGACATTCCATCGACCACGATGCTCTAGTGAAAGAATTTCATCATGGATTTTTACACGAAAATGCCCTCAACCCAATGTTGTTTCCTAGTCTCAGGTAAGTCAACTTACTATCAATAAGCATTACTATACGAGGGCTGATCGATTAGTTGTGAGCCTCATATTGTAGGATTTTAATTTTGCCGGACATATTTGTATTATTTTTCAACATAATCCCCTTGAGTATCTATGCACTTTTGCCAGCGTTGTTTAAGGGCCTCAATACCACTTTTATAGAACTCCTTTTCTTGGCTGTTCAGAAAGTCATCAACTGCATGGTAGAGTAAAGGTTAGGGTTAGGGTGCCTGAAATAGCTGTTTTCAGTTTTGGAAATAGATAAAAGTCTGATGGAGCGAGATCAGGTGAATAAGGCGGATGTTCAATCAATTTAAAGCTACAATCGTGAATGGCAGCCATCGATTTTGACCGATTTTGTCCTTTTTGCAAAAGCCGCTAGTCTTGTTTACTTTAGAGTGCTACCTTGTCGATATAAACTAACCAAATGAGACCAAATCTTAGGTACACAGCCCTATATACAAAAATCAAATGTAGTCAGAGAATAGTGGGAATCCTCCTTCAATACGAGGCTCACAACTTATCAATAAGCCTTCGTACATCAAGTTCAATGCTCTTTAGTAGTGGGAAATATAAACACAGAAACACATTTTTATTATTCAGAAAAATGGAAACGGAAGTTGTTAGAATGACGGCATCAATTTTAAATGGCGATGAAGACGTGCTGGGATTCATGACTTCCGGTGGGACTGAGAGCAATGTCATGGCCGTCAAGACCTTTCGTGACAGAGCGAGAAAATTTCTTCCCCATATCACTGAGCCGGAAATAGTAATGACCCTATTTAGATTCTTAAATGCTTTGAGTGCCCTTAATAGTTTTTGGGACTAAATTTGAACGAGCAATGAAATCGAGAACAGGCAAGCAAGCAGTTTATTCTTTAAATCAACAAGCACTGCATTATCCTTGTAATTTTGTTCAAGCCTTGTTGAAACTTTTGTTTTTCATTTTTTTCCCCAGCAAATGTTGGTATGACACAAACACTGCAAACAACATTAACATTTTTACAATTATTCACCAGGTGGCGCCCAGAACAATACATCCGACCATTGATAAAGCTGCTCAATATTTTGGTATGAAGGTCATCCATACTCCTCTTGGTTCGGATTTCCGGGCCGACGTCAAGGCGATGGAAAAGGTAAGTTCAAACTGAGGCTAAATTTATCATATAAGCATGCATTACATTTATAAGAGCTGAATCTAAATATTATCAAAATTGATAAATTGATTGGATTAAAATAGCATTTTCTTATACTGTTGAGAGGAATCGACGTATATAAGCCATATACTCGATATAAAATTTTCGTTCCGTTGCAAAGTGGAAAAGGGTTGAAAACAGGAGAAGATAACCGATATCTCCCTCCGACAAGGGAGATAACTAAGTGGACCAAGCCTCCATTAAGGAAATAATTTTAAAATTAAATGAAACAACTGTTGATAACATAGTTCAGGTTTTATTGAAGGGCGGTCTCCCCTGGGTGAGGGATGTTTGCGTTTAATGTATATATATTTTTTTAGGGGGTTGGGGGAGGGGGGGGGGGGGGGGGGGGGGGAGGGGCTGCGGTTTGTTCAAGTTTATCTCCTTGTGTGTGAAACTGATGTCGGCTTTAGAGTGCTAACTCAATTTAGAATAATAACGATTTTCAACATTTTCATTCAACACTCAGACACATAAAATACGTGTTACATGAGGAAACATACAAATACATTTGAAAGAATGGACAGTTGGTTTTAGAGCTCTCCAGAAATGAAATACATTTACATATCATTGATTTAGCGAATTTTTATATTTCAGCATAAGCACATGTACACACATATATGTACAAACAAATATATACATACAAATATATACATACAAATGTATAACATACAAATGTATACATACAAATGTAAACATACAGATATATACGTACAAATGTATACGTACAAATATATACATACAAATATATATGTACAAATATATACATACAAAACATATACATACAAATATATATGTACAAATATATATGTACAAATATATACATACAAATATATATATGTACATACAAATGTATACATACAAAAATATACAAACAAATGTATACATACAGATATTAACATGCAAAAATATATACATACAAATATATACATACAAATATATATATGTACATACAAATGTATACATACAAATGTATACAAACAAATGTATACATACAGATATTTACATACAAATATATACATACAAATATATACATACAAATGTATACATACAAATATATATATGTACATACAAATGTATACATACAGATATTTACAAACAAATGTATACATACAGATATTTACAAACAAATGTATACATACAGATATTTACATACAAATATATACATACAAATATACATACAAATATATACATACAAATGTATACATACAGATATTTACATACAAATATTTACATACAAATATATACATACAGATATTTACATACAAATATATACATACAAATGTATACATACAAATGTATACATACAAATATATACATACAAATACATACGTACAGATATATACATACATGTATGAAGTGAAAAAAATAGTTTGTTTCCATGTGAAAGTAAGAATAAAGATATAATAATAAAAAAAACTCGACGACTGACTTTCAAGCGCTTTCGCAGCTCTTGCTGCTCATCAGGAAAGAGTTTATTTTGAAAAGAATGCATATAATTAGATACTATAAACACGAAATACTTTTAACGAGAGTAATCAGGATCCACACCTAGTCACATTATATTGACAACGGGTCAATCGGTCGTCCACTCCAAAAATGCTGAGCAGGAGTAACAACCATTATTATAGACTCTGGTATGTTTCGGCCAGGGGACAGAGCCCAAAGTCTTTCTCACAGGGGCGAACGCTATACTATAGGCCAAACGTGAGATATTGTCAAGTGAGACATTAGGAAGACTTATATTATTGAGGAAGAAGAGCAAAACATAAGATCTCAAATGTTGATAGAGAATAACTTGTGAACATTAATAACACCACCTTCAGCTGGAAATGTCTTTAATATCTATAAATATCATAGGATTGATATTATTTGTATCGCATGTCGCCTTCATTCTTCATAACAGGCAATTGGTCCAAATACAGTCATGCTGGCGGCCTCCGCGCCACAGTTTTGTCATGGGATCCTAGACCCGATTGAGGAAATTGCAGCGCTTGCGCATCGCCGGGGTCTTCCACTTCACGTCGACGCTTGTTTCGGTGGTTACATGTTGCCATGGTAAAACACTTTAAAATGGTGAAACTTTCATATATGATTAATTTGTTATACGTGAAATAGATTACAGAGGGCCTTTTAAATATTCACTGTTATTTGATAGGAACATAGAGAATAATATTTCCTCTCTTTTCCAATCGCTGGACAATTCTGATTTGAAATCTTTACATTGAATAAAAAATAGCTAGACTAGTTTAAATATTAATTGCATAAAAATATATAAGAAAGGATTTCTCAAAGAAGGTTATCCTGTCAATACAGGGTCGAGAAACTGGGTTATCCTGTTCCGAAGTTTGATTTCCGAAATCTGGGAGTGACATCCATGTCGGCAGATATTCACAAGTACGGATACAGTGTTAAGGTCAGAGTTCGATTTCAAGATCATGATTTCTATTTCCAATATAAATTACCTAAAGTATAAATAACGTTGGAGTTAAGGGTTAGGCAAATGGCACTACAGTATGTACATGTACATTTACCTGTTCCTGTACAATATATATTTACCTGTACATGTATACTTACTTACTTGTAAATGTATATTTACCTGTACATATGCATGCGTGACGAAATATTACCTCTAAAGATATATAAAATGATAAGTGTTTACTGATATGTGTTTACTGATCCAGGGTTCCAGTGTGATACTCTACCGGAACGCTGATATCCGGAAGTACCAGATATTCTCCTACGCGGAATGGCCAGGCGGATTATATGGAAGTCCGAGTATGGCGGGGACAAGACCAGGTAAAGAATATTTTTGTATTGTGTTCTTTCTTTCTTAAAACTTGGCCGGTGTACTCCCAATTTCAGGTTGATCCAAGGGTACCCATCTCAAAATAGCGTTCTGGGCAGATCGATATCGATTAACCCCCCATGAGCTGCAGTGGTTGCACGGACTCTTTTCTACATCAGGGTACTGATCCTCCTCATTGGTATACGGTTCCATTCCTCATCCAGCGCTAAAGTCAACATAGCGTCGTTGGTTGGAGGACTCGGCCTACGTCTTATCCTTCTGTCCAACTCGTCCCGTACATGTTCTTTCGGGGGAGAGGGGTCAAGGTCAACCTGAAACCTGACGAGGATACTAGATGTGCTTTGACGACATTTTCACAGATGACAGAGTGGTTCTTTAAATCAGATTTTTTTTTTTATTTTCCGTAAACTAGACATGACCTTATTGCGTTTCTTGTTCCTTTCAGTATAGATATATGAATTATCATCATCTACACTTGTACTCGCGGGTTTAAATTGTAGATTATAAGGAAAGAAATATCACAAAATGTTAAATGCCGATGTGCAAGATATTCACCTTAACTGAAGATATTCTTACTGTCAGTACAAAATGTAAACATTTTGCAGAGTATACGTGTCTGTTTTAAAGGTGGGAACATTGCCGCGGCCTGGGCATCAATGATGGCCCTAGGTGTGGATGGTTACATGGAACGGGCAAGGGAGCTCATGGAAACAACCAACAAGCTCAAAGAGGGTGTCTCAAAGATACAGGCACGTATTCATTTAACAATCTGGTGGCAAAAGAGAGAATTTGAGAACTTGTTTTGTAGCCGATGTAGTTTTGGTTAATGCAAGTATGTATTATCAAAGAAAGGAAACGTTATTTATTACCTTAGTAGCTCGATGATTGGTTTCGTTGTTACTAACTTCGTTTTTATTTTGAGGACGTGACTAAATTAGCTCGGATTCGTCCTAGATTTGTATAACCGGTGTCGTCGTGACCTAGATTTGTATGACGGGTGTCGTCGTAACCTAGATTTGTATGACCGATGTCGTCGTGACATAGATTTGTATGGCGGGTGTCGTCGTGACCTAGATTTGTATGACCGATACCGTCGTGACCTAGATTTGTATGACGGACATAACCAATGTCGTCGTGACCTAAATTTGTATGACCGATGTCGTAGTGACCTAGGTTTGTATGACCGATGTCGCAGTGACCTAGATTTGTATGACCGGTGTCGTCGTGTCCTAGATTTGTATGACCGATGTCGTCGTGACCTAGATTTGTATGACCGATGTCGTCGTGACCTAGATTTGTATGACAGGTGTTGTCGTGACCAAGATTTGTATGACCGATGTCGTCGTGACCTAGATTTGTATGACCGATGTCGTCGTGACCTAGGTTTGTATGACCGGTTTCGTCGTGACCTAGGTTTGTATGACCGATGTCGTCGTGACCTAGATTTGTATGACCGATGTCATCGTGACCTAGATTTGTATGGCAGGTGTCGACGTGACCTATATTTGTATGGCGGGTGTAGACGTGACCTAGATTTGTATGACGGGTGTCGCCGTGACCTAGATTTATATGATCGATCTCGTCGTGACCTATATTTGTATGACGGGTGTCGACGTGACCTAGATTTGTATGGCGGGTGTCGACGTGACCTAGATTTGTATGACGGGTGTCGTCGTGACCTAGATTTGTATGGCAGGTGTCGACGTGACCTATATTTGTATGGCGGGTGTCGACGTGACCTAGATTTGTATGACGGATGTCGCCGTGACCTAGATTTGTATGACGGGTGTCGACGTGACCTAGATTTGTATGACGGGTGTCGACGTGACCTATATTTGTATGACGGGTGTCGACGTGACCTATATTTGTATGAAGGGTGTCGGCGTGACCTATATTTGTATGACCGACGTCGTCGTGACCTAGATTTGTATGACCGGTGTCGTCGTGACTTAGATTTGTATGACCGACGTCGTCGTGACCTAGATTTGTATGGCGGGTGTCGTCGTGACCTAGATTTGTATGGCGGGTGTCGACGTGACCTAGATTTGTATGACGGATCTCGTCGTGACCTAGATTTGTATGGCGGGTGTCGACGTGACATATATTTGTATGACGGATGTCGGCGTGACCTAGATTTGTATGACCGACGTCGTCGTGACCTAGATTTGTATGACCGGTGTCGTCGTGACTTAGATTTGTATGAACGACGTCGTCGTGACCTAGATTTGTATGGCGGGTGTCGTCGTGACCTAGATTTGTATGGCGGGTGTCGACGTGACCTAGATTTGTATGACCGTTGTCGGCGTGACCTAGATTTGTATGGCGGGTGTCGTCGTGACCTAGATTTGTATGACGGGTGTCGTCGATTAAGTAGAAGACGCTTACCATTCCGGAACACCCTGTCTTATTCTCGTTGTACTCTTTACAAGGGTCTCACACTTTATTTATATTTTGTACACATTTTATCGATTTGGAGTTAGAATGGTCATTTCGTTTGGATGTTTTCTTGGTATGTTATCAAGTGATTGTTGGAGCAATAGAGATATATAAAATGTACCTGTAAACCGGGTCTAGTTGTAGTCAAAGCAAGCAGATATCATAACCGTTCTACCGTGACTGTCTTTATCTAAATATATGCCTTTGAATTTCTGTATATGCAGTAAATATTTATACTTGATCCATATAAATGTATGATAAGCCTACTCATGTAACACCTATGTAATTCTCACTTCCTTTCATGACAGGGTTTATATGTTTTGGGAGAACCGGTTATGACGTGTTTCTCTATCGGATCGAGTGATCCGGATGTAGACATCCAGGCAGTAGCGGATGCCATGGGTAAAAAGGGTACGTTTATAAGATGTTTCTACTTTATAATATTCTATTGATATATTTACATACTGGTATATTCTTCTGTCCACAGCGTTCATTATGGATGGCATAAAATGATGAGTCAATAATAGTTGCTGGTTTTACAGTCGTAATAACGATGTCAATGTTAGATCGACAATGGCATATCGTATCAAAAATTCACCTTTTCTTCCTCGTATTTAAGGTATAATGAAGAGAAAAATGGCATGATCTTTAAGTCTGCCATTATTCTCTGTAAAATTTATTGTATTAACAATTGTAAAATAGGTTATACATGTAACAACTTCATTTAGTTGACCCGGATCGAACCCTGACCACCTTGATGTAGGCGTGTGATTTACCAATGTGTCACTCCTCAGGTATTCTATGTAAAAACACTTCTCATATTTCAGATTTAGCTAAAAAAATACCTCCATCGCCTTATGTTTATAGCCAAAACAGTACACACTTTGATGAAGAACTAAGGAAATCATTGAAGTTCTAATTCAATGTCTCGTATTTTCAGCTGAAATGTGTAGGGTCGTTCTGAAGATAAAATTGTAGTATTCCATTGTAGCATCAGATTGTATATTTGAGAAAATGTACGTCTCCAACAGGTTGGCATATGGAGAGACAGCAGAACCCAAGTTGCCTACACTGTTCTATACTTCCGCATCACGTGAGGGTGTCAGATTCTCTGTTGAACGACCTTGACGAATCCACACAAGAGGTCAAGGTCAGTGAAGACATAAACACGTAGCAAGTAATGATAATTTATTGTAATTTTACTGTTGATTGGTGCTATGTATATGGTTCTATTAAGTTATCAAGGCTATTACTTTGATCACATCGGTAATCATTTTTATTTATTTATTTATTTATCTATTCATCTAGAAAAACAAGTCTTTGGCGAATGAGGGGACGGCGGCTATGTACGGCATGATTGCAACCATACCAGACAAGGCTATAGTCCAGGACTTCCTAGTAGAATTCTTCAGCGAGGTCTATAAATAACTCTGACGTAATCCAAACTGGATTGATTAGCGAGGTCTATAAATAACTCTGACGTAATCCGCAACGAGATTGATTACTGCCGTCTTTAAATGGCTTTAGACGTATTACACAGTCATATTGTTCGATGACGTCTGAAAATAACTCTGATGACGTTCACTGACGTTTTTTCATATATGTGGCGTCATCCATAACCAGATTACCCAGCGAGGTTTATGAACAATTAACTCTTAGGATCGTTCACTGACGTCTACAATAAACGAAATCAACAACCACATTGTTATTCGATATCTACAAATAACTGACGTAATCCAAACTAGATTGATTAGCGAGATCTACAAATAACTGACGTAATCCAAACAAGATTGATTAGCGAGGTCTATAAATAACTCTGATGTAATCCAAACTGGATTGTTCAGTGAGGTCTATAAATAAATGTTTGTCATGTTTTTCAGTGTAGATTAAAATAAACGAGGTAATCAACAACAGGATTGTTCATCGAAATATACGTATGACTGATGTAATTCACAACCTTGTTTGCCTGGGTTATAGGAATTACCCTGCTTCATAAACACTTACATAAGACATTACACTATGGATATTTGTTTTTTGTTGTCATAATAAGAACGCTGTATTTTCTGTTCAAAATAATGTTAAAGATGTCAATGAATTTCATAAAACACTCATAGCAATGAGTATTGAACACGACTTACTTCAAAACGTACAGTGATATACATATGTAGATCAAAACGTACAGTGATATTGATCAAAACGTACAGTAATATAGAATACCTCCCGGTAAAGGTTATCGTCGTCCTTCTGAGTCTCCATTACTTTATATATCACCGAATATGTACGTACTAATTTATCTAAAAACAAATCGTTTGTTTCGTGTAAAGTCGGTGTGTTCTTTGGAAAAGATGTGCAGCTATTTACAGATACAGTTTGTGATTCAAAGAAATCAAGCAAGGTGAATTTTTAATGAAGTTCTTCTTTTGAAAATTATTTATTGAAAAAAATTCAACCAAATTCGGTTTGCGTTAGGCAGTATTATATAAATTTGAAAATAAAATGCATTTTGTTTCGTTTCATGAAAGGAATGTAGTTCACATCCTGAATATTATTATTTTAAATTAAAAAAAACCTTTACTAGTTCAATAAAAAATATTGGTCCCAGTTCTTATGAAAGTGCAACATTAAAAGTTGAAAAATTGACTTAAAAAATCCAACTTTCTTCAGTGAACACAATCCCATTGTTAACATAAGTTCTGGTGCCATATATAGCATTAAGTCAGGATAAAAATGGGACCTGGTTACAATCAAGGGTCGTGGAAGATGAACGGATTTGTTTGAAAGGACATCACTTTCGAAATGTTTCACATTGAAGAAATATAAAACAATTCCGGGAAAATGTAAAACTGACAAAATGATGTATTCTGTCAGGGTAATCACGTGGGGGACATGGTATAAAGAAATTGTCAAAGTGATATGTTCCCGAAGGGGTCAATGGGAGGGGCCTGGTATGTCTCCTATCAAATCGAGGACAGTATCTGATCTTAATGACTCAGCGGAAGTCTTAATTTACGGCAAACATTAACGTCCTATTTTTATAATGATGTCAGTGCGTATTAATACAGAGTGTAACCTAACAAGGGATGCCAGGGGGACCTTGACGACCACCATTGAATTATCTTAATTTGTTCAATGAAAGTGTCTTTCTCTAAAATGGTTTTGTTCTATGTTCATGTTTTGTATTATCTGCTGACCAATCCCAAAATTGAATATGAATTAAATTAAAAAAAAAGTAACCAACAATTGAAATTTGAAAGATCCATAGAAAACTTTGTAAATAGAGATAACGAACTCAAAATCCAAACTCTCGAAAATACAAAGGTATGGGGTCACCTTCCCGACCACGTGGGTTCTCCCCGACCACGTGGGTTTACCCCGGCCACTCCGGTTTCATCCAACAGCAAGACCTCTCGCGCGCTTCCATTCGGGCCAACAAACGTCATTCATAAGTTGATTTAACCTGTTTCTCATTGTTGTAATGTAAATGAATTAAACATTTAAAGATAATTTAATACCAAAAGTAACATACTTCTATTCAAGTTTGAGCCTCTAATTTTATCTTTGGATTGAACATCTGATAAATCAATTGACCCCGGAGGAATTCTATCGTTCCACCTCTCTATTTTGTATGCCATTTTGTCGGTCTTTGTAAGCGATTGTTGATGTCAATGTGATATTGATTCTGTTTTTGTGAGAAGCAATGAAAACACTGTTGGCAATGTAAATAGAACAGATAAAAATAAAGAAAAAATAAAGAAAAGAATAATAAAAACCTGTTACTAACCTTGTGAGAACAGTGTTATCAGAAAGACAAAACTCGTGTACAGATGTTTAAATAATTTAATCCGAGATCAACTTAAGACAAAATGCATTGTGCAGACAACAGGAAAAACAAGTATTTTTATGTTAGATGTATCATTTTCTTCCCATATAATTATAGCTAAAAGCTAAAACAACACAACTTGAAATTTAACTGAATAACTTAATTATAGATTAGTACAATAAAAGCCGCTGTCTGTTCGCGCTCTCGACTCCGACATTATTCTGTAGTACTTTTTCTTCCTTAGGATCAAAACACGAAATAAAAAATATTAAAAAAAAAATGTCCTGCTCAAAATGTAATGTTCACACCGTAACTCATATTTACCAAAGCTATATCAACAATAATTATTAATTATAAATCGGATGTGATAATATACAAGAGGCCCATGGGCCTGAACGGTCACCTGAGTTTTGAAGTACAATTGTATTTAAGTTAATTTGACCCTTTTTGGCCCCGCCCAACAGCCTTGTGGGCCAGTCAGGGCCAACATGTGCATACCATCAAGCTATCATCCCATACTGATAATGTTCACTAAGTTAGAATAAATTCCAATTGAAATCAAACAAATGATAGTCAAAAATGAGATTTCCCTATATAAACTAAATAAAGTAAAGTGTACCCCTCCCAACGGGTAAACGTGAGACACCAGGGTCATGGAATTCACAAATTGGTAAAGAACCACAATACCTTTCTATCTATGAAGAACATTTGATTCTACCTTATCTGGGAGATGAGAAGAAGAATTTTGAAATAGTCAATTTGACCCTTTTTGGCCCCTCCCCTCAGGCCCCTGGTGGGTGGGTACCATTTGATTTACAATTTTCGTTGACCTTTTGCCATGGAATCTTCCTGCTAAATTTCGTTGAATTTGATTCATTTTTTTTGGAGAAGTCGACAACTTAATTTGTTTACAGACTGACGATGCCCGACGACAGACAAAGGCGATTAGAATAGGTCACTGGAGACTTCGTCTCAGGTGACCTTATAAGATATTAGATAATATCAAATTGAAATATTTATGAAATTTTGTGCAAGAATTAAAAAAGAGACATATAGTTCAAACCTTTGCTTGAAAAGAATAAAAATAAATTGGTAGTTTTATTTTGAAATTTCGAAGTAAGAATTTAAATCCATCATTGATGGACACAATCGCCTTTCATGTATTAATTGAAACTCAATTTAGGTGCTACAGAATCAAAATCAAAATTCTAAGCCTATCAGAAATGTTATGAAATACATGAAGACATAAGTGATAAATTAACTAAAGCATATATAATACTATATTGCAACAACAGGTACTGTAAAAACCCTTTAACTATATATGTACAAAACAAAATATTTGATTCGGATAACAGTTTTCCAAATTTACAGGTAAACACCATGAATAGATGGCGCTTTTTATGACGTCATCACTTATTAACGTCATTATACATATCATTCATTCCTTATGAAAATCCTGAAGAAGCGATTATAATACTCAAAGTTTGGTGTTATTAACCTTCAAAAGGATTTATAACCTCTTCTACCACAATACCCTGTGTTATTCAACTCTCAGACCATCAGTTAATCATTACAGCCGTTGATTAACAATCTGTTTATACCACACGTGGCATAAACTCTGTACGCACTTTGATTGGCTAACACGGTGAACTTTGACACAAGCTGCAATTGTTATTGACGTCATCAATAATCTAATGACGTCACATCACCGGGTCCCGGACGTCACCGGTACACTTTATTTGCTTACGCGAAATTATACTTGGCCACGTTTCCTTTTGATTCAAGCCGATATTTTTGTGGTAGCAACAGGTCACACGACTCGAAATTGTTGGATATGGAATTTATTTCACACTCGTAAGTTATTTTTTAAAAGTTGCAAAAAACACTCGCTAAAGCTCGTGTCTTTTGTAACTTTTAAAAAATAACTTACTCGTGTGAAATAAATTCCATATCCAACAATCACTCGTTGTGTAACCTCTATTTAACTTATATATACATTGCACAACAAGCTGTTAACGAAGGCTACATAGTACAAGACCACCAGTTCAGTCTATAACAAGCTTGTATCCTGATACTGTTGTTTCTATCGGCGATATAATTGTATCCTGATACTGTTGTTTCTATCGGCGATATAATTGTATCCTGATACTGTTGTTTCTATCGGCGATATAATTGTATCTTGATACTGTTGTTTCTATCGGCGATATAATTGTATCTTGATACTGTTGTTTCTATCGGCGATATAATTTATCCTGATACTGTCGTTTCTATCGGCGATATAATTGTATCTTGATACTGTTGTTTCTATCGGCGATATAATTGTATCTTGATACTGTCGTTTCTATCGGTGATATAATTTTATCCTGATACTGTTGTTTCTATCGGTGATATAATTGTATCTTGATACTGTCGTTTCTATCGGCGTTATAATTGTATCTTGATACTGTTGTTTCTATCGGCGATATAATTATATCTTGATACTGTCGTTTCTATCGGCGTTATAATTGTATTTTGATACTGTTGTTTCTATCGGCGATATAATTGTATCTTTATACTGTTGTTTCTATCGGTGATATAATTTTATCCTGATACTGTTGTTTCTATCGGTGATATAATTTTATCCTAATACTGCTGTTTCTATCGGCGATATAATTGTATCCTGATACTGTTGTTTCTATCGGCGATATAATTTTATCCTGATACTGTTGTTTCTATCGGCGATATAATTGTATCTTGATACTGTTGTTTCTATCGGCGATATAATTGTATCCTGATACTGTTGTTTCTATCGGCGATATAATTGTATCCTGATACTGTTGTTTCTATCGGCGATATAATTTTATCCTGATGCTGTTGTTTTTATCGGCGATATAATTGTATCCTGATACTGTCGTTTCTATCGGCGATATAATTGTATCCTGATACTGTTGTTTCTATCGGCGATTTAATTGTATCTTGATACTGTTGTTTCTATCGGCGATATAATTGTATCCTGATACTGTTGTTTCTATCGGCGATATAATTGTATCTTGATACTGTTGTTTCTATCGGCGATATAATTGTATCCTGATACTGTTGTTTCTATCGGCGATATAATTGTATCTTTATACTGTTGTTTCTATCGGCGATATAATTGTATCTTGATACTGTTGCTTCTATCGGCGATATAATTGTATCTTGATACTGTTGTTTCTATCGGCGATATCATTTTACCTGATACTGTTGTTTCTATCGGCGATATAATTGTATCCTGATACTGTTGTTTCTATCGGCGATATAATTGTGTCTTGATACTGTTGTTTCTATCGGCGATATAATTGTATCTTGATACTGTTGCTTCTATCGGCGATATAATTGTATCCTGATACTGTTGATTCTATCGGCGATATAATTGTATCCTGATACTGTTGTTTCTATCGGTGATATAATTGTATCCTGATACTGTTGTTTCTATCGGCGATATAATTTATCCTGATACTGTCGTTTCTATCGGCGATATAATTGTATCCCGATACTGTCGTTTCTATCGGCGATATAATTGTATCTTGATACTGTCGTTTCTATCGGCGATATAATTGTCTCTTGATACTGTCGTTTCTATCGGCGATATAATTGTCTCTTGATACTGCTGTTTCTATCGGCGATATAATTGTATCTTTATACTGTTGCTTCTATCGGCGATATAATTGTCTCTTGATACTGTTGTTTCTATCGGCGATATAATTGTATCCTGATACTGTTGTTTCTATCGGCGATATAATTGTATCCTGATACTGTTGTTTCTATCGGCGATATAATTGTATCTTGATACTGTCGTTTCTATCGGCGATATAATTTTATCCTGATACTGTCGTTTCTATCGGCGATATAATTTTATCCTGATACTGTTGTTTCTATCGGCGATATAATTTTATCCTGATACTGTTGTTTCTATCGGCGATATAATTGTATCTTGATACTGTTGTTTCTATCGGTGATATAATTGTATCTTGATACTGTTGTTTCTATCGGTGATATAATTGTATCCTGATACTGTCGTTTCTATCGGCGATATAATTGTATCCTGATACTGTTGTTTCTATCGGCGATATAATTGTATCCTGATACTGTTGTTTCTATCGGCGATATAATTGTATCTTGATACTGTCGTTTCTATCGGTGATATAATTGTATCTTGATACTGTTGTTTCTATCGGTGATATAATTGTATCCTGATACTGTCGTTTCTATCGGCGATATAATTGTATCCTGATACTGTTGTTTCTATCGGCGATATAATTGTATCCTGATACTGTTGTTTCTATCGGCGATATAATTGTATCTTGATACTGTCGTTTCTATCGGCGATATAATTGTATCCTGATACTGTTGTTTCTATCGGCGATATAATTGTATCTTTATACTGTTGTTTCTATCGGCGATATAATTGTATCTTGATACTGTTGTTTCTATCGGCGATATAATTGTATCCTGATACTGTTGTTTCTATCGGCGATATAATTGTATCTTGATACTGTTGTTTCTATCGGCGATATAATTGTATCCTGATACTGTTGTTTCTATCGGCGATATAATTGTATCCTGATACTGTTGTTTCTATCGGCGATATAATTGTATCTTTATACTGTTGTTTCTATCGGCGATATAATTCTATCTTGATACTGTCGTTTCTATCGGCGATATAATTGTATCTTGATACTGTTGTTTCTATCGGCGATATAATTGTATCCTGATACTGTTGTTTCTATCGGCGATATAATTTTATCTTGATACTGCTGTTTCTATCGGCGATATAATTGTATCTTGATACTGTTGTTTCTATCGGCGATATAATTGTATCTTGATATTGTTGTTTCTATCGGCGATATAATTTTATCTTGATACTGTCGTTTCTATCGGCGATATAATTTTATCCTGATATTGTTGTTTCTATCGGCGATATAATTGTATCTTGATACTGTTGTTTCTATCGGCGATATAATTAGTTTTTACTTTGGATATCATCGATAAGGTGTGTCTTTGACTATATTGCAATACTTTATTTAGCGCTAACTCTTTATTTATCCATGGGACATCATTGATTTCACGTTTTATTAGATTTATTCGTTTATGTATAAATATATTTGTATACGTTTCTTTTGTGGAGTCATGAATATTTTACCCCAAGAAAAGAAGAGAGAAGCAAACAATGATTCACTAACAACTTATCCTTTTATAAATCAATGGGTACTAGTGAAAAACTATAGTCGAGTCTATCCTAAAGACCACCTGTGTATAACAAAATCTATTTTTAAAAAAAATCACCTTATATAAGAAATATCTGTCTATAAAGGTCACGTATCGGATCACAACGTAGCACAATTTATTGTATATGAACCTGTATATAAAGGCCACAATTCCCCGCTCCTCTAAGCGACCATAACACACAGGTTTTATGGTATAACGTTATTTGTCCGTTCAATTGGTGCCTCACACATTAGATCTCATGTTATAGATTAATTCTAACTTAAATAAAACCTCTAGGTTTGTGATCAGCGATTCCCAACCCTATAATATCTATTGTTTAAAATCGTGTCAGTCTGTTTATGACTTTGACATTGACTGTTTTGGGATGCTACTAGGATGGTTCAGCAGTTTTAGATATTCATATGATACATGGCTAGGCGATCGTGAGTTCGAAGCCTGCTCAGAGTCAAAAATGGTTATTCTTTATTGGTAATTCTATAATAATTTGCTAATTATCATAAGTAGATTGTAATCATTATTGTTCTGAAGGTCTAACTTGAAATACCTTCCGTTATTCTATGTCTAAGATATTATTTACGTTAAGTATTCCTAAAATCTATATCTAATTAACACAGTCTAAGTCTAGTAATTAATTATATGTCAGGAACAAATAACTTTGTATGCGCTATTTTACGCTTCATTTCATGTACTCTTAACAGTCTTAACAAACTGTTAACAAACATTCTAAGTACCACTGGTCGTTAAAATATTGGTTCACCGAAATTAATATGTTGCATTAAGTATGATAGCATATTCTATGGTGAATTATTCCGAAACTATCATCTACACGAATATATTCAAGCATGCCCTTTTTCTGTTGTTGATAAAATTCTGATGTTTTAAAATCACACCGTTGTTTCACTGAACACTTTTGATCTGTCCGGTAATAGGTCTTCTTCCACTATCACCTGTTGTTTGAGGGCAGATGGCCCTCGGGTAGCGCGCTCAGCAGATTTCGATCTTAAACGCTTTGCAGTCGGTTTGTTATCAGAACTTATTTCCGGATTTCGTTTCCTGACACAAGTTAAAGCGTCATCGTCCACCTGAAAAACAGAATGTTTCAAAGTTTGATATCTTCTTTTTATATATAACCAGTGTTAGTTCGGTGTGTGCTATAGATCCAGTGTTAGTGGTTATAATTGTGAAGTTTGTTTCCAACACCTGATGTCAACAGTGTGGTTATTAGAAAACCCGACGATACACAAACATATACTACATCTACAACGGCACACTAAAACTACATGGCATCCCTTCTTACCTCCGGAAGTGCGCGTCTGTTCATAGCGGATATAGGTGGTGTTGGCGGTGGTATATTTTGAGATGCATTTTCGGTAGATGAAGCACTTTTCTGAACGCTTGTGACCGGTTTTTGTACACTAGTGGATGGCCTGTAAACCACCCCTGGTTTCTGTCCACTTATAGTGCGAGTCCCTTCTCTTGACGAGTGTGCAACTGACCCACTCGCCTCAGAACTAGGGCCTTGTTTTCCCGGTGATTTTTCCTCATCTGTCACAGATGATGACCTTTTAAGCGTATTTTTAATTTTCCTTTTCATTGTTGCAAAAAGATCTACTGCCTTGGTATTCGAAGGAGCTCCGGGTGACATTGCTGTTATACCAGCTTTTGCTACGGAATTTTTCACAGAACTATCGACGCTCTGAGAACGTCGAACTATCTTCCGTTTTGGTTTCTCGGGTTTACTTTTCTTACCATTAGTGCTTGACTGTTTTGCTAATGAATGTGACGTCTTTTCATCAATAGATACAGACTGTGTAAGTAGCCTTGGTTTCGTGTCCTCTATTAACTGTCCTATCATATCGTCTTCAGATTCATTATGTTGTAAGCGTATGCGTTTAGTGTCATCGTAAGGTAGCTTTGCTGAAACTATTTCATCTTTGATACCTTCGCAACTCCTACTTCTTTCCGACATTTGCAAAGGTGATTGTAAATCACTTTTGTCTTCGAAAAACTTTCTTCTAGCAGTTCTAGGAGTAAGGCGTTCACAACTTCCTGAATCGGACGAATTTCCGGAACGAGGTGAAAGTGAAGCGTCAGAGGATTTACCACAATTTAATACTGGAATGGAAGGGAAAAGGCTTGCAGATTCGTACGTGGGAGTTCCACCTGCTGAAAGGGACTTCGTATAAAGTTTACTTTGCGAGCTGGGTTCTACTGAACTCCCGTTACTCGTATCCAGCGGTATGCTAGTTGGAACGAGTCTTGTTTTATTTCCGTTAGAGGGTACATTGGCACTCAGTGGTTTTGTGGATAAGGATTTAGCGGAATTGTACGAGTAAGTCATATCCGTGAGAGTCTGTCTGGAGTGTGACTTTGGGGAAAGTAGAAAACTGGGAGGTGGATCTGGGAACTTCGTTGTAACACTTTGTTCATAATGCACGTCCGCCATTATGAACTTCTGTCGTAATGGAAGTGACGAAATAGGCTGTATTTCCGGTAGAAGTTCACACGCGGGTCGATCGAGAAGGTTTCCGGCACCGTTGTGTGTAACACTCCTGAGATATCTCGGTGACGCCGTGTCCGTTTGTATTGTAAGTGGTGATGCTTTTGGCGAGTCGAATTTTCCAGAATCCCGTTGTCTGCCCGCTGAAAAGTCTTCTTTCAGGAAGTCAATTTCCGAGCTCGACAAACTTCTATAATGGAATACAGCACAATCAAAGTTGATGTAAAAAAACAATAATCAAAATGTACGATTCATGATACGAATGCGAAATCATGCTTTGAAAAAGACATTTCCTCTACATCAATGACTTAATTATTTTAGTTTCAGATGAATATTTTAGGTAAAATATCGTAGATAAAAGTGAATTATGTAAATCTTTCGAATATGTCATTATTTCCCCACCATTCATCCAGAGGAGTCTAAGAATTTTCATAATTTGACGAAAGTAAAAAATAAATAAACCAAACATGCCTTCTTAATTTCTTGCGTTCCTCATCTGAAATCTCACGTGGCCTCCCGATATCCTCCACGGCGAAATGAATCTCCTTCAGAGACTGAAAATCATTTTATACACGTTATACTAAGATAAGAATTACTTCCCTTTATCAAAAAGTGTTTATAATCACGATAACCGTGTTAACTATATACAGATGATTTCCTTTTCATATCAGCAACATGTAGCCTATGCATATATACTGTAATATAAATATGATTGTAACATGTACTTTTTAAGACATTACATCATTTATTTCTCATTACTTGCTTATAATAATAATAATAAAGTCTTTATTTAAAACTTGATAACAAAATGAGACTCGTCTCCCTTTTGGTCAAGTTCACAAAGCATAATATGTACAGTATATTACAAAATAGACATAAACAACATGTAATATCACAGATGAGCATATAAGTAATAGCCAGAAAGAGTCTTGATAAAGTAGCTATTACTGGTATAATTCAAAATGAGTCAATAAAAAATCTTTTGGCATTTTGTTTAAATGATAATAGTGACGTAGAATTCCTGACATGTTCTGGTAAAATGTTCCATGTAGATGGACCCTGGTAAGTAAAAGATCTCTTAAACATTTTTGTTTTAAAAGCAGGAATGTAAAATAAATTATTTGACGATGCTCTAGTAGACCTTGACTGGACAGCAGAGGCTTTATATATTCTCTGTACACAGTTTATTAAATACTAAATGTTTTGTTAATCTTTTAATGATTTTCATTTAAAGATGCTACATCACGGACAAAGAGTACGTATGTTGAATTGAATACAATAGGCTGTTGTTTACCTTAATACAATACCAATAGTTATATACAGTGGACCCTCGATAATCCGAACACCTTCGTTCCCAGCCTAAACTGTCCGGATTTAACTTAACCATATCATACAAACGTTTGAGTGTTTCTTTCAACTTTTCAATCTTAAAGTGAATTAAGAATTATTTAAATCCCAAGGAAATTCAGGCAAGGTCCACAATTATATTTGTCTCCTAACTTTCTCTGTCTTGCAAGTGATCAGGTTATTGACATTGTCATCATTTTTTTTCATTTACTTATGTTTATTAGATATCTACACGATGGGAACCGTTTTATGCATTTTCGTGCCAATATGCACGGACAATAAATAGTCATCCCACACTGATTATTCTAAGTTTGTAATTATTTCCAATAGCAAATGGAAAAAATACTGCTCAAACATGTGTGTTCCCGATTAAATCTATAGCAAACTTTACCCCTTTCCTAGGGGAAACATGAGACTCCAGGTTCATGAAATTCACAATTTTGGTAAAGTACCTTAAGACCTTTCTATCTTTGAAGAGTAACCGATTATACCATATCTAGTATTTGAAAGGAAGACTTTCTAAATTTTAGTCAATTTGACCCTTTTTGGCCCCGCCCTTCAGGCCCCTGGTGGGTGGAAACCATATAATATTCACAAATTTCGTTGAACTTTGGCTTCTTGCCAAACTTCGATGAATTTGGTTCAGCGGTTTTGGAGAAAAGTCGAAAATGTAAATTGTTTATAGACGGACAACGCACGACGAACGACGACGGACAAAAGGCGATTAGAATATGTCACGTTAGAAATCGTCTCAGGTGACCTTAAAAGTGAAACTTACCTCTTTAATGTGTTTTAAAACGACCTGAAACAAATAAAAAATAATAATAAAGATTAACATGGTAGATAAATAAAATTCATGATTAAACACAAGGTTACGCATATTTATGATTAAAATTAAAAACTCAAATTTATAATTATTAACATTGTAATTCAAATTATAATAAATCACAAACTAACAATTAACATTAGATATTGAATATAGCAATTTTAAGTGAAACGAATGATTCCAATTTTGACACAAATTATTATTCTTGTGCTATATTAACAATTATTGGAAAGTAAATTATGGGATCTAGACTATTTCTAATTTCAAGAATCCTGGGATGCCTGGTTCCTAGTGCGATCGTTCCAGGCACATTATTGAAAACGTTCTAACTCGGGTAGCCTGAGTGATAGTGATAGACTTGATGGGTTTATGGATCAGTGAACAGCCAAGGTCATTTGAGGCATGGTTTCCTTGTAGAAAGTCGTAACTACTTCACTGAATAAGTTAACATACGGGAGGCCATCCGGAGTAATTAAAGTGTCTTGCCCAAGAAAACAACCGCGACAGCACAGTCCGGTCCGTTTCTCATCTTCACGAAAAACACAGGCCAGGGAGCGTCGAACCCCTCACCTCGGATCTTCACCTGAGGTTATGTGGCCAGCACTATAACTGACTGAGCTTTCACGGCCCCTCACCTGAGGTTATGTGGCCAGCACTATAACTGACTGAGCTTTCACGGCCCCTCACCTGAGGTTACGTGGCCAGCACTATAACTGACTGAGCTTTCACGGCCCCTCACCTGAGGTTACGTGGCCAGCGCTATAACTGACAGAGCTATCTCGACGATAGATAATAAAATAAAAAAGGGGGAAATGATGAAACATAATAAAAATACACGATTTGGCTTTTTGACGAGGGAGTCGGGGAGAGCAAAACAGGGTGAGATAAGATTTGACCTGATCAATACGTAGTCTGATCGATTTCCGTGGAGTGATATGTGCCGGATCCCCTAAGTCGACGTCCAGTTCCGGAAGTGGACCTTTACTTAGTTTCTCCAGTCGTGAGACTAACTCAGTGTCTGAGGTCTGGTCTTCCTTCTCAGAGTCCGAAACGATCGCAGCTAATTCCTTTAAACGCGTCAGCTGTGTATTAAATACAGTAGGCTGAGTTATATGGCGACAGGTGATGTTACAAATACTGATATATCAGCTCATTTCAATACAAATAACAGTTACTGTAAGGACAAACGTGAATTAAAATGTATCTGTTATAGGCCCAGAATGGTGATACATAAGAGGTGTATTTAAACTGAAAATATATCGCATAAAATGTCAATACTTTAATGAGGAGATGGAAAATTAAGTCGCATAATTCAATACATTTCAACATTTCCAGTGAAATAATATAAAAAGTACATTGTAGAAGGCACTTCATTGTGAATGACCCCGTGGATCCAGTATTTGGTTGAATGTGTTATTACAGTTTACATTTACAGCTATAATTTTAATATTTAATTTAGTTTTAACACTCTTCATTGTCATAAAATGGCAACATTGTTAGTTAGTATTTCCCCACTCGGAATGATTTCTGAAGTATTAAAGACAAATGTTTACCCCAGTGAGAACGTCCTCAACTCTCCTCTGATCCCTCTTGTGTTGTTTTCTCATCTCGCCAAGTCTCCGGACCAAGTCAGCTCTGTCTTTCACGGAAGCCTCCTGTTCCTTGTCCGCCCTTTCTCCAACTTCTTTCACTCTCCTCTCCAATTCTGATATCCGTTGTCCGCGATCGTCAATCTAAGGGAAATTGAAACCAACTTGACCATCAATATATATTGATAGGATTGTAATAAAATTATAATTATGGTATTATCACCGTTCAATAAAGAGTTTGACATAGTAGAGATAAAAATAAATCAAACTACACCATACATATGTTTCATCCTTCTGAGACTAAGGTCCTGCAGCGTTGATGAGGCGACGGAATTAACTCAAAACAGGTCTAAATGGACCAAAAAAACAATAAATTGGGGGTCCAATAACCCATCAAATTAGACAGACCTATAACCCAATAAATTTCCGCAGAGTAATAACCCAATAAATTAGGCAGACCAATATCCCAATAAATTAGACAGACCAATAACCCAATAAATTAGGCAGACCAATAACCCAATAAATTCAGCAGACTAATAACCCAATAAATTAGACAGACCAATAACCCAATAAATTAGACAGACCAATAATCAAATAAATTAGACAGACCAATAACCCAATAAATTCAGCAGACCAATAATCCAATAAATTAGGCAGACCAATAACCCAACAAATTGGGGACCAATAACCCAATAAATTCAGCAGACTAATAACCCAACAAATTGGGGACCAATAACTCAATAAATTAAGCAGAACAATAACCCAATAAATTAAGCAGACCAATAACCCAATAAATTAGGCAGACCAATAACCCAATAAATTAGAGACAAAAAAAACCAATAAATTGGGGGTCCAATAACCCATCAAATTAGACAGACCAATAACCCATCAAATTAGGCAGACCCATAACCCAATAAATTCAGCAGACTAATAACCCAATAAATTAGGCAGACCAATAACCCAATAAATTAGACAGACCAATAACCCAATAAATACGGGGTCCAATAACCCAATAAATAAGGCAGACCAATAACTCAATTTAGGCAGACCAATAACTCAATTAATAAGCGGAACCAATAACCCAATGATATATCACGAAATGAATTTATTGACATCATCATTAAAGTGAGCTGGACAAACTTTATCAAACAGGGACAAATTATTTGCTTTTTGATATGATGACATTTTTTATAATGACAAAGTCAAAACGATAAAAAAAATGGGTCAATATCCTGGCTATCTCAAGGTTGTAGTAAGTACAAACTGAAAATTGGAATACATTAAAAATAATCATGGAGTGATAAAAATATTTCGCGTATGGAGTTTTTTGCTTTATAAGGAACCTTACCCAGAAAACAAAACAAACAATAAAAAACACTATCAAGCTAATCGCAAGAGTTATCTGCCCTTAGTGATATTTTACGCCATATTGTTTTACCTCTTTCTGGCGTGAATCACGGCTTAGCTGTTCTTCGTCGATCTCTGTGCGCATGCGTCGAAGTTGTTCGATCAACATCTTCCTTTCCTTTACATATTCTTCGTCGCGAGCCTTTAACTGACTCTGCAGATCAAGAGCAAGTGCGTGAGCCTCCGCTAGGAGTCGCTTCTGTTCGGACCGCTCTTGTTCCCAAGCAACTTCCATCCGGTTTTGCATGTTTTTGGTTCTGTTCTGAGCCTGTGATATCATTGCTAGTTGTTCTTGTAGCTGCAACAAGTTGAATTATTAATTATGTTATTATTGATTATTTGGTGAGGAAATGTGACTTTAAATGCAGACTTCTCAAAAACATCATTTTTCATTTACTAACCTCCATGAGTCCCTTGACACGCAGGTTCACTCATTATCATGTGGAATATTTTATTTGATGTCAATTCAGCATAGTAATTTCAGATTGAACATGGGTCCTCAACGTGCGACATTTTGTTTTCAAAGAAATATATAAATTTTGATAAATCACAAGAATTACAGGCATTTTCGATGCCTTTTTCAGAAATTATTACTCCTATAAAAGTAATGTTATAGTTAAAAAAGTGTTGTTTATGCAAAGTAAAAATCTTAATTGTACGTACAGTTGAAGTTTACGTTTTTTAGAATCATTGTATGCTTCCGTAAATATCACCAAGGTAATTTCAATAATAGTTGCTGTCAGACTGGCCAATAACAATCGCCGTAACACTGACCAATGAAATGTCTCGAACCTGATTTATCTTGCTCTGCATGTTTGATTTGTCCACATCCCACCCAGACCGTTCAGTGGTGACCCGGTTAACCAATTCTGCTCGCTCATACTCCTGATCAGCTAGCTGGTTCTTTAATTCCTCTATCTTGTCATGAAGATCTTTAGCCAGTTTCCGACCCTCGTCAATCTAAACAATAACAATATTGAAACATAGATTAAGTTGATTGTGCTACATCTCCAATAAAGAGTATTTATAGACAGACTGAAAACAAAAATAGGCCGTTGAATATTTTTAAAAATGATCAAAGTGTTAAATACCTTACTCTATTACCACCCTACAAAAATTTCAGCTTGTCTTCCTATCTTTTGAATTTAAAGTAAATACATAATCAATTGCATCCCGAATAATTAATACGCATCTTTGGTCACTGGAGGCTGTTACTTATTTTATCAATTGTTGGAGTAAATAAGATAACTTGCTATAGCTTGGGTTCCGTTTTGTGACAAACAGTGTATACATCGCTGATAGCGGTGTGACATGTTTAATTATACAGACTTAATGCTATTTATCCGGGTGTGCGATACAGGCCCTCTGCGCCTCTTTTTACTTTATCACATTACCTTATAGTTAGCATATGCTTGTCATGTTGAACTCATGAAACCATCCAGTAGATAATCAAGAATGGTTATTAGTTTTTTGTCATTAATTTCAGAAATAAAACGAAGCTTAAGCCCTTACCTCCTTGACGTGTCTCGCGAGGATGTCCTTCTCCTCGTTCCATTTCGTCAAATTCTTAGCGTAAGTGACTTTCATCTGGCTCATGCCTTTCTGTACTCCCCGTATGATTTCTTTATCCAGAGTTTTCTCCCTTTGCATTGTGTCTAGCAGGGAAAGGAGTTTCATGTGTTCTTTTTGAAGGTTCTCGAGTCTGGTCTCGTACCGAACCTTCATAGCAAGGTATTCGGCCCTGAGTATCTTCTCGTGGTGCTGAAGCTGGTAGGCTATATCCTCCTAGAATCACAGAAACAGAACAGTTATCAACATAGTATAATAATGTCTCATCAATGTTTATATCAATAATAATAATAGTAAAACAAGATATTATTAATTTAAAGAGGCAAACTCCACAAACCGTGTCCACATTGCATGTCACCAAAATGCATCAACTGGCACATATAGTATAAAACTATATACATGTACACCAAATTAATAAAAGATAATAATAGTCCGAAGATGAAAAAAGGCTTATCAGACCGAAAGTTATATACCAATTATAGAGATGGATAGAAATTCTTGGAGATGCAAGTATTTAACCACACTAAATATACAGGAGCTCAAACATTTTGTAGGTGGTAATAGCTTGATGTGATTTATTGTATAAAATTATCGAAATAATTTCCAATTTCCAATCGATAATAATAATTATTTGTCGGATATGAAGCACATTTTAATAACTAATATCATTTATTTAGTTTCACTTGCTAAAATCAATTATTGAGATTGCTCATACAGATTCTGATTGTGTTACTTTCCAAACATAAAACATTTGAACTGGTTACAGGCGGAGACACAAACTTGCCAGCGTGAGATACGAATTTAGTAATATATCAGTGTGTACCGACACATGCACGTGATACAGCAGTGTCATGTACTTTGTTCTGTAATGACAGTGATGATAGGGAACAAAAATGTACAAATCCAACAGTAATAGAATTATATAAGACAATAATTTTATAATGTTTGCACTTCCTTGTTTTTATTGGATATATCATTGTTCCTGCTTCATAAACCACGTTAACGATCACGTAACCATAGAAACGTGTTCAAGCACACAATTTCGGTTAACGACGATTACGGAATCAGACACAATTATCTGTATTGAAAATTATTTAAATATTTCCTAAATACACTTCAGGTGTCCACCTATCTTGAATATTTATCTTCATTGTTATTATTATACAGATAACATTTTTCAATCTTAAAAGCAAAAATAAAAGTGCAAATAAGGCCACCTGGTTTAATTATTACACTCGACATCTACTTTTTTAGCCTAATATGTGATTAATGTATTTCGATTAATGTAATACTGTCTGAATAATGCTATATATATTAATATGTTAAATAATGTACACAAGTTATATTGTCATGCATATAATTATGTAAAATACGACAAGCGACTATACGTTAATAAGTAAATGTTTGATAGGTTAGAACGCTGATAAGTGAGACGTTATAGTAGAATTAGTGACAATTAAGGAGAAGCACCATTACCATTACACAGAGTGGATGTTTCTCGGAATATTTATGGCGGTAGACCATGGTGTTACTCAAGGTCATTGATTAAACTCTGAGGTAACTGCTGATGGTAGATTCTGAGCATACGTGGGGCTCGAAATTCTTCGGTAACGAAGATAATATGTGTAACAAGCGAAACACTCCTGATTTATTTCATGTAGCTTGTAGTAATTTCTTTTGAAGTAGATGAAACTAGATCAAGGTATTATGTATTGTAATGATCCTTAGAATATTACGAGTATAAAGAACCACCTCCCCAATATAATCACCCCACGATCCTTCTACTGCCGCTGTAAAACAAGACCTGTGAATTTAGTTTTACTGCATTAGATATGATCTTATTAATCCCTATGTAGTTGAAAATTTTTGTAATGATCAGTCAGGAGAGCTTGTTGGGCACATAAGCTTACTATACTTAGACACACGTGAGGGTAGCACTATCAGGTTTTATGAATGGATACTGCAGCATTGATGGTAAACAAGATTCCTTTACAATTGTGCAATTATATTTGATCATACGCAAGAAAGACAAGTTTACTAATAATAAACAATTATTTACATTTTTCATTGTCTGAATCTGAAGCTTATCAAACACAATGTGTTCAATTATGGAAGTTTAAGCTTGGTGATCGGTCAAGAGTGGCAGGCACAAACTGAGTTTCTTGTCTAAAAATTACCATAAAATAATAATAAGATACACTATTCGATCATAAATCTTAAAAGTATGCCCATATTCATCAATGAAAAAAAATGATTAAAAACAAAGATTTATTAAAGAAATGTTAATTATGAAATAGTAATAAACAATTATGAAACTAATGAAAAATGGAAATAAACTAGAAAATAATAATAAAAACACTTAATTTGTTTACGTTTTGTTACTAACACTTGGTGATAAAGATTGCACTAACATGTGATTATACGGTCACATAACTGTTTTTCTTCAAGTGGAATTTCGCGTTTTTGTTATCAGTTTATTTTGAGCCGTAACAAATGTATTATATAACTTTGTACGTATATATTAAATTCCCCACTTGAAATATTTATTCTCTGATTACATTCTTTTTGCCTTTAGCTTAATGTACCACCCACGCATCTAAAAAGGACGAAGTTTTAATATGTTTCTGTTAAAGTGTATTGGGTGTTCAACTGATGGTTTGTAAAGACCTTTAATATTCGTAAAATAAACATGTTTTTGTATATTATACACATTTTAACACATTATAAAGAGGAATGCAAACTTAATGTACATTTAAGATTAAAACCAGGTATAGATGCGTAACTGTTACTATTTAAAATGATAAAAAAAAATAATTTTAATGGAGCGTTTTATCAAGAGGTCCATAGGGCCTGCATGGCTAGCCTGGATTTCGATGGTTATGTAAAAACACTTGACGTTATATTGCAAATACTTTTTTCTAGTATCATTCCTTCAAGATTCAAAGTCAATTAAGTTAAAAAGCACTCAAAACTACTTTAAAGGATTTATGACTGATATTCCTTTTGGATCCCACCCCTCCAATCTATGACGTGCGACCCTTGTTTATACATAATTAGTTCCCATTCACCAAAGATTGCTTCAGACCAATTATCAACCAAATCCTTTCATTCATACAGAAGTGGAAGAATTTTGAAGAATTTGCCAATATTTCCCTATCAGGCCTTGCCCCAGGCCCCGGGACGCCAGACCCACCGTATATATAAAATCGGTTCCCCTTCACCCAAGTTTGCATACCAAATTTGGTCAAAATATTTTTAGTTGTTTATGACAAGTAGCGATTTAATAGGAATACGTTTGACAACGGACGCTCAACGCTTGAAATGAAATCGGAGAAAATCTAACAAGATACGATAAACTTAATAACTTGTGGCGAACTAAAATCATTCCGTTTAAAAAATACGACATATATGTGCAATGAAGAGATACCGCATCCTAACATTGTATATGGAAAATGTAATGAACACACTCATAATTAAGCGCAAGGCTTCAAGCGCGAAAAGTGCGAAAATATTATCTCCGCTAAAACAAGTACATTTACAGCACGTTGTGTATCTGTTATTTTTTTTATAGAATTTCGTAGAAAATTTAAAAGAAATCGGAAGGATCATTTCTTATAGTTATCACTCAATTAATCCAAAGAATTGAATGAAATATATCCTACGAAAATTATAAATATATGTCTAGATTTTGGTAAGTTTGTAAACAATTAATTCCAATAAGCTTTAAATGGAGAAATCGTCATGCTAACCAATCTTTTAACAAAGATAGTCTTCGATTATCTGTACCTTTTTGTGAAGAAACACGACAAGTAATATATCATTTTAGCTTAAGTGAGTTATCATCCAATAACCTGGTTACCATAACAAACTGGAGGTATTTTAGGCTCTGTTTCAATATGCTTTACGGTGAAATGCTGTTCCTGTGCTCTGTTTTTATCCATCAGTGTTATTTTGACACTTGGCATATAATAGCAGCACAGTTTTCCAGAAGGATATTTAGACGGAAAAGTTACGTAATATGTTTTTAAGTTGATGGATACAGTGCTACATTATTTAAACAGTGCCATTAGGTGTTCAGGCGAGGCAGTTATTATCAGGACTGATTTTAAGACTATTTTGAGGTTGGCAAGAAATATAAAAAAAAAATGACAAAAAAAAATTGTTTTGGAATTACTATCTGAAATATATATATATCTAATATATAACAAAACATATCCTGTCTTGTCAGGCCCTTAAAGCCATAATCCCAGCTACATGCCTCTAGCCGAGAAATAACACTCATACTTCGAAATATACATATATATGTGAATATACATGTGTGCATGTGTTTATAGATCAAAAAAGTTCTACTTTTCTCACCGTCCGATTAAAAATATTTAAACAAATCAACATACAACGCTTATGCTTAACCAGAACATCGTTGTTTATTGATTTTTCAATGTGTATAGATATATATGTATAGATATAAAGAGTGGTTCTTTTTTTTATTGCAATTTATCGAGCTTTGAATATCTATCTTTAAAAAAGAAATGCTTTTCAATGTTCCAGTCTTGTGCTAAAATGTTAGTCATTAATTATTATTATATCATTGTTTGAATTTATG
The DNA here is from genome assembly GCF_902652985.1 of Pecten maximus. Taxonomy (NCBI): domain Eukaryota; kingdom Metazoa; phylum Mollusca; class Bivalvia; order Pectinida; family Pectinidae; genus Pecten; species Pecten maximus. The sequence continues at coordinate 29,903,586 of NC_047032.1, forward strand.
TATGCCACTGAAAGAAGGCTTGCATAGACTGTTGGCTAATTCTCGTTAAATCATTTTGATTTAATAATGAAAATTGAAATGAAAAAAGCTGCGAAACCAAATCGCATAACCGAGAAATGTCACATTTGATCGCCACATCAAACAGCCGCAACAAAATCATCTATCACAAAAAATATCACTCCCTACTACAAATAATCGAGATTTGTAAATATCACTATTGATTTGAAAATGCGAAAAGTATGGAAAAGTTTTTATCACGTTTTACTACATCCAAACAACAGTTTTAATTTCAGTAATGTGTACATACTGCCTTACACGTGCATTTCAGCATCACAAGACAAGTGACTGTGACCCGGCCCATCTGTCTTCGTTATCAGGTACATTAGAATGAACTTGCTTTTCATAGCCTAACTGACAGGGAAATTTACATCTAATAAACAAGTAGTATACAGAAGTTAACCAGATTTATCTTCAGACAAAACAACCTTCTATAAAAGGTGGCGTGAAACGTTCCGAATGGTATCACGAAGAACCCACGTGTTTAATTTATTACCATAGTAACGCGAGGGTGCTGGTTTGTCTATTCCGACACCCTGATGTGTAAAGATATAGGGCAATATGTAAGAAAACGTTGTTCTTTTATCGTTTTAAAACTATTTCTATATTCCAAAATGATAAGAATAGACAATTTCTGTAAAATATATATGGATTAGCTTTTATTTTATAAAGATTGTATTTATCAATATTTTTATTGTAGGTATTTACCTATCAAGTTGATTAATGGGCTGGTACAGTTATCAGTTGTTTGGGGGCCGTATTCTCACACTTTATAGCAGCAGTAATTAGATTTGTTACTTAGGTATCTTGGAACATATTAAACAACATTAACCCCACAGAACGTCGTCTTACTCTTCATTACCATTCACAGATATAACTTATCTAATTTTAAGTACTATCACTTACTTGAATACCCATGCCCCACAAAAAATAGACCTTCCAATATGATACCTTTTGATAGAGAATGTTTTCGAACTTTATACTATTAACATGCTACTTTACATATATATGAACCTGCTTTATATTTTAGTTTCATTCGTTTCCGCTCCGTTCGATAAGGTTTCGTTAATTTGAAATATTATCTTTGGTGTTTAATAAAAAATACGAATAAATAATTAATATTGACACAACTATCTGCGATGTATTCATTTTGTGCTGTATTCAACGACCGTGAATACATCGGCATTAGATCCCACGAATATTGTCAGAAATGCAGTAGGTTCATCGCTAAACACACATGCGTGGAATACAACAGACAAAACACCACTGTTTTTTTACACACGGCATGAAATCATACAGTATCTCAAGTGATAAGGACACTTTGAGAAAAAATGTTTTTATCAAATAATAAGTAAATAAAAGTTATTTCTATATCTCGAAACATAATGTATTATGATAGCATGCCTTTTTTTTTTTGCATTCTTCCTAAAATCTAATACTAATTTGTCATGCACAACGGACAGGACATCTTGTGATATTAATACGACCCTTTTCTCTCATTTGCCTAAGGGCCGGACATACCTGCGCTCTTAGACGATCTAGTTCCTGAGAATTTTTGTCGTTTGTGCCCATTTCCGCCGTGAGTTGCCTAATTTTTTGTGTTAATTCCTCCTGAAGTTTGTACTTTTCTTTTTTCAAAGTTCGTATATTAGCGTCATTCTCGACCCGTAGCACTCTATAATCTGCCGAAATTTTCTCTTTTTGTTCTAGAATTCTATGTGTTTCCTTTCTTAACGTAGCTACAACTTGTGGCTCGTTTTTGTCTAAAGTACTCTGATACATGTGTAACTTTTCGCGAACTATATTTAATTCTGCCTCTAAGGTAGACCTATCTTTATTCCATAATACCATAGCTTCACTTAATGCTTGTTTTGCCTTTTCTAACTCGGACTGTAACGTACTATTATCAGTATGAAGTTTACCCAAGTTGGTGGCCAAACTATCAAGATCCCGTTTCAGCCTTATATTTTCGGTTTTTATATCTGACTGTGTAACGCTACCTATTTCTGATATTCTTTCTTCCAAAACTGAAATTTCTTTGTCCTTTTTGTCTATCGTTCCCTGCATTTCTGTCAATTCGTCATTAAAATAATTTATCTCACGTTCTTTGTCAGACACATTCGTATTGACGGTTTCCAAGACAACATCCTTCTCGCGTAATCGTTCATCCCTCGTGCGCAAACTCTCGCGGAGTTCTCGGAGTTCCTCGTCCTTTTGCGAGATTTGATCAAGCATGGATTGCATGTCTTCCTCCCGCTGTCGAATAATTTCCTCATGTTCCTGTAATATTTCCTCCTTCCGAAAAACAACACTGACCTTATCTTGGATCATAGTTTCCAATCCTTTCAGAAGTTTCTCTTTCCGAATGTCCTCCTCTTTCAGTTTTGAAATGGAGTCTTTCAAAGCATCACAGTCCTCTGTCATCTGTTTAGCTTCCTTCAAAAATGTTTCTTTTTCTTTGTCTCTAACAGCAATTTGATTTTGCCAATATTCGTTCACCTGTGACGAAAGAGTAGGAGTATTTAAATACTTAGCGAACGTTTGTTTAAACATGGTTTATGTTTAGTAAGTATCCTTTAATCTTACCTGATAACTGTGGTCATCTAGATATAAATGTTTTATTGTATTATATAGAATCATAACGTCACATGAACTTGATATGATCCAATATTTTGTCAAACCTATAAACAATCATTAGCACTTACATCATATAACGATATGTATTTTACTACCGATTGTAGATGATTAACTAGCTTATCATTTCTAATTGGTATGTATTAGTTACCAACGATAGGTAAGTCTTTAGTTGTGGTACCTTTATATTTATAATTATATGATGTTAACTACTAATCGTGTTGAATATCCTCCTTTACTACCTTGGAATGGTAAACGTTACTAACTTCTTGAATGTGAGCTCTAACTCAACCGACTTGGAATGACAAACGTTACAAAAAATTTTAAGGTGAGCTTTTACCATCTTGGAATAATATATTTTACTGACCTCTCTAAGGTAAGTTTATAACTCTACCACCTTGGAATGGTATATTTTACTTACCTCTCTAAGGTAAGTTTATAACTCTACCACCTTGGAATGGTATATTTTACTGACATCTCTAAGGTAAGCCTCTAGCTCTACCACCTTGGAATGGTATATTTTACTGACCTCTCTAAGGTGAGCCTCTAACTCTACCACCTTGGAATGGTATATTTTACCGACCTCTCTAAGGTAAGTTTATAACTCTACCACCTTGGACTGGTATATTTTACTGACCTCTCTAAGGTGAGCCTCTAGCTCTACCACCTTGGAATGGTATATTTTACCGACCTCTCTAAGGTGAGTTTATAACTCTACCACCTTGGAATGGTATATTTTACCGACCTCTCTAAGGTAAGTTTATAACTCTACCACCTTGGAATGGTATATTTTACTGACCTCTCTAAGGTAAGTTTATAACTCTACCACCTTGGAATGGTATATTTTACTGACCTCTCTAAGGTGAGCTTCTAGCTCTACCACCTTGGAATGGTATATTTTACCGACCTCTCTAAGGTAAGTTTATAACTCTACCACCTTGGAATGGTATATTTTACTGACCTCTCTAAGGTGAGCCTCTAGCTCTACCACCTTGGAATGGTATATTTTACTGACCTCTCTAAGGTAAGCTTTTAACTCTACCGCTTTGGAATGGTATATTTTACCGACCTCTCTAAGGTAAGTTTATAACTCTACCACCTTGGAATGGTATATTTTACCGACCTCTGTAAGGTAAGTTTATAGCTCTACCACCTTGGAATGGTATATTTTACTGACCTCTCTAAGGTAAGTTTATAACTCTACCACTTTGGAATGGTATATTTTACCGACCTCTGTAAGGTAAGTTTATAACTCTACCACCTTGGAATGGTATATTTTACCGACCTCTGTAAGGTAAGTTTATAACTCTACCACTTTGGAATGGTATATTTTACCGACCTCTCTAAGGTAAGTTTATAACTCTACCACTTTGGAATGGTATATTTTACCGACCTCTGTAAGGTGAGCTTCTAGCTCTACCACCTTGGAATGGTATATTTTACCGACCTCTCTAAGGTAAGTTTATAACTCTACCACCTTGGAATGGTATATTTTACTGACCTCTCTAAGGTAAGTTTATAACTCTACCACTTTGGAATGGTATATTTTACTGACCTCTGTAAGGTGAGCCTCTAGCTCTACCACCTTGGAATGGTATATTTTACCGACCTCTCTAAGGTAAGTTTATAACTCTACCACCTTGGAATGGTATATATTACTGACCTCTCTAAGGTAAGTTTATAACTCTACCACTTTGGAATGGTATATTTTACTGACCTCTGTAAGGTGAGCCTCTAACTCTACCACCTTGGAATGGTATATTTTACTGACCTCTCTAAGGTGAGCCTCTAGCTCTACCACCTTGGAATGGTATATATTACTGACCTCTCTAAGGTAAGCTTTTAACTCTACCACCTTGGAATGGTATATTTTACTGACCTCTGTAAGGTAAGTTTATAACTCTACCACTTTAGAATAATATATTTTACTTACCTCTGTAAGGTGAGCCTCTAGCTCTACCACCTTGGACTGGTATACTTCTACTTCATTCCCAAGGATGATAATCTCAGCCTCGCTTTGCTGAAATGTAACAGAGTAATGTAATACATATAAACAGAGTAATGTAATACATATAAACAGAGTCATGTAATACATATAAACAGAGTAATGTAATACATATAAACAGAGTAATGTAATACATATAAACAGAGTAATGTAATACATATAAACAGAGTAATGTAATACATATAAACAGAGTAATGTAATACATATAATCGAAATGAAATATGTTCATACTACAATTCGGTTTTTCCTCATTTGCACTAAAGCATGGAGTCGTGAAGAAATATGGCGATATTAATGAATGTTGATGTTTGAAATTGTTTTTAAAATATTTTTCGTAATTTCTTTAATATGAAATCAGCTTTACAATTGAAAAAGAAACGAACGATATGTTAACTTTTATTAACACTGACCAATTAAAAAATTCCACTCGATGCTGGTGTTATTTTCTAATGCGTCTTTCGACATGTGGTAGATACTGTTTATGCATGTTGCCAACTTACATACAAATTTCTTTTAGTAAGCCAACCAACAGAATATTTAAGTTACAACCATGTATTTCGGCTATCAACATGAGTTGTTTGTATATCGAAGTAAAATATAGGCAAACATCGCTACATTTAGTCACTTCAACTGAGAGAGAGAGAGAGAGAGAGAGAGAGAGAGAGAGAGAGAGAGAGAGAGAGAGAGAGAGAGAGTTACTAACCGAGGGAGTCTTGGCCTTGGCCCCCGTAGTGTCGTCGCCGCCGATTGGCCGCTCGATAACAGTGTCGACACTTCCGGATGGAGTTTGGTCTAAATCGGATTCATCTGTGTCAGCCTAGAACAGAGATTTTCAACATTTCATAGTAAGATTGTATAAATTCATCATTGACCTAGGCATTAAAATATTATATTCTCATACCTGCTAAACAAGACAACAAACAAGAGGCCCAATGCGCCCGTGTCGCTCACCGGCATCTACATGTAATGTAACCTTTCTCATAGTATGCTACAGGCCAATATCAGGTATCTGGTCCTGTTGGTTATTGAGAAGAAGTAACCTTAATGCTTAATGCTTACAGAATATCTGACCCCTGTAACCTTGAAGAAGGCCAAAGTCATTCATTTGAACAAATATGCCTTCATCCCTAACATGCTACAGTCTCTGGGACTCTTGCACTAGGGAATACAAAAATGGGAATTACTGCGCGCAAGTGTAAATCAAATATTTTCATAGAATCCTGAAGATTTAGATCGACGCAACGTAATTCCATTTAAAAAAAAAGATGTGAGCATATTGATTGGACTCCTGTAACCCCCCTCCACTCCCGTGACCTTGAATGTAGGTCAAGGTCATTCCCTTGAACAAACTTGGTAGTCCTTTACCTCAGCATGCTGCAGGCCCAATATCAGGTCTCTAAACTTCTTGTGAATATTGAGAAGTTGCTTAAATTTTAAAAGTTGGACGACAGCCGGACGACAGCCGGACAATAGACGGACGCCGAAACATGGCATATGTTCACGTGCCTTTCTGGCAGGTAAGTTTGAAATGCTTAAGGGACAACTTGCTGTGTTTAGGGATCCTCTCAATAGAATTTTTTTTGGCAAGCTATGTGTACACAATAATAATTTTATCACGGCAGCCTTGAATGACACAAAGACAGAATCATTGTTAAAATTCAAATCTAATAAACGTTCTCAACTTCTCAAACAAAAATAAATGAATAAATAAACACGTCTATTTCAACACAAATTATCTGAGCATTCAGTATTAAAACGTACCATAGCTTGACTGGACTGTAAAACCTTGTTTTCCTCCTCCAAGGTCAGCACGCGCTCACGCAGACCCTTTATCTGGTCACTGGCAATTCTTAAAAGCTTTTTACTGTCCATGACCTGTTAGAATTAAGATATCACATTTTAGTACACCACGTGATATAATGCCGGAAGCTGATTGGCGAAAGGATGTTTGTAGCTATATTTAGTACAAGAAATAATCAATTTCATTTTCGGTGTTGACGATTCTATCCCCTGTTGATGTTGTTGCTATTTTAAACGTGTTATAATCATAACTGACGATTCCTAGAATGACAAAACCGTTAACGTTGTAGGAGACAGTTCTGTTTTCATTATCTACCTTACATAATGTATCTATTGCTAAATTCGCATTTAAATGCGCCATTCCTTTGACGTTTTGTACAACCATTTGTAATTTCTGGAGGGTATGCTCAGATGGTGGACAACAGGTCCCCGAGGTTTGCTGTAATAAAGCCTTATTATGGCCTCGGTTCAAAATATACACCTGTCCTTCTAAATCATTCATTAACAAAAGTAAATAAATAGATAATAAAAAATAAATAAAGAAATAAATTAATCAATTAATTAACATTGAGTAAAATCATGGAGATAGGCATTTACCTGTATATACACGTACCTAAATACATTTTTGTTGCAATAAACAAAAATCCGAACTTCCCTTCTTGATTTCCAAAATAAGATCATCGCGGTATAGAGAACAACAGTATAATTAACGTAATTAAATCTGGAAGTCTATATCATTGTCTACCCATTCCTCGTCGCGTAATCTTCATGGTGATGATTTTCATGCATTCATTTCTTAAAAAAGTATTATTACTAACTGAAATATCACGCTCAGTTTTATATCATTTGATTACAAATTATGTATACAGGTGTGTGTTACATACGTTAATTTAAGTCCCCACAAAATTATCTGAATCGAAATTGTGGAAAAATTAATCGCAAATAAATATCTTTTGAATCAGTCTAGCATGAAAGTGACACGGACAGATGTACCCTTCAGTAAGTACATGACTGGGCTGTTTCAAATGATGACATATATGTATTTGATAGTACGTCAGGTTTGAACGGGTTACAATTTAAACAGATATTACATCATTGACCAGGAGTAATATCTTACGTAATTATAACAAAGTTTTAACTTTATAGTCATATATTATATATAATCTTAAATATTCCTAACAATGTTTTGTCATAATCTTACGTATATAATTGTTACATTTAGAAAAGATTATTTACAGTCGTACTTGGATTAAAACATAAATGTTACATATAATCTGTAGGGATGACAATCTTTATAATTTGTTTGTTGGCTGAGTTTATCGCCCCATAAACAGCCAGAGTCATTCTGATGCTGGGTCTCCTTGTATTAGTTGGTATCTACTCCATTGAACAACAAACAGGAGGCCCATCACACACCATCCAGAGCAATTAGACTGAAGTGTCTTGCCAAAGGACACGACCACGACACCACAGACCGGCATGCTTCTCATCTTCCCGAGAAACACAAACCGACATGGGTAAGAAGCGTCGAACCACGCACCTGGGATCTTCAGCTGAGGGTCCGTGGTGGGCACTCTAAACGATTGAGCTATCGCGCCCCCACATCTATGTTTACGTGGCCGAAGATATAATAATCTGAGCTATCGCGACCCACTCACCTGAGGTTACGTGGCCGGTAATCTAACCGATTGAGCTATCGCGACCCACTCACCTGAGGTTACGTGGCCGGTAATCTAACTGACTGAGCTATCGCGGCCCCCTCACTTGAGGTTACGTGGCCGGTAATCTAACTGACTGAGCTATCGCGGCCCCCTCACTTGAGGTTACGTGGCCGGTAATCTAACCGACTGAGCTATCGCGACCCACTCACCTGAGGTTACGTGGCCGGTAATCTAACTGACTGAGCTATCGCGACCCACTCACCTGAGGTTACGTGGCCGGTAATCTAACCGATTGAGCTATCGCGACCCACTCACTTGAGGTTACGTGGCCGGTAATCTAACTGACTGAGCTATCGCGGCCCCCTCACTTGAGGTTACGTGGCCGGTAATCTAACCGATTGAGCTATCACGGGCCACTCACCTGAGGTTACGTGGCCGGTAATCTAACCGATTGAGCTATCGCGACCCATTCACCTGAGGTTACGTGGCCGGTAATCTAACCGATTGAGCTATCGCGACCCGCTCACCTGAGGTTACGTGGCCGGTAATCTAACTGATTGAGCTATCGCGACCCACTCACTTGAGGTTACGTGGCCGGTAATCTAACCGATTGAGCTATCGCGACCCGCTCACCTGAGGTTACGTGGCCGGTAATCTAACTGATTGAGCTATCGCGACCCACTCACTTGAGGTTACGTGGCCGGTAATCTAACCGATTGAGCTATCACGGGCCACTCACCTGAGGTTACGTGGCCGGTAATCTAACTGATTGAGCTATCGCGACCCGCTCACCTGAGGTTACGTGGCCGGTAATCTAACTGATTGAGCTATCGCGGCCCCCTCACTTGAGGTTACGTGGCCGGTAATCTAACCGATTGAGCTATCGCGACCCATTCACCTGAGGTTACGTGGCCGGTAATCTAACCGATTGAGCTATCGCGACCCGCTCACCTGAGGTTACGTGGCCGGTAATCTAACTGATTGAGCTATCGCGACCCACTCACTTGAGGTTACGTGGCCGGTAATCTAACCGATTGAGCTATCGCGACCCGCTCACCTGAGGTTACGTGGCCGGTAATCTAACTGATTGAGCTATCGCGACCCACTCACTTGAGGTTACGTGGCCGGTAATCTAACCGATTGAGCTATCACGGGCCACTCACCTGAGGTTACGTGGCCGGTAATCTAACTGATTGAGCTATCGCGACCCGCTCACCTGAGGTTACGTGGCCGGTAATCTAACTGATTGAGCTATCGCGACCCACTCACTTGAGGTTACGTGGCCGGTAATCTTACCGATTGAGCTATCGCGACCCACTCACCTGAGGTTACGTGGCCGGTAATCTAACCGATTGAGCTATCACGGGCCACTCACCTGAGGTTACGTGGCCGGTAATCTAACCGATTGAGCTATCGCGACCCGCTCACCTGAGGTTACGTGGCCGGTAATCTAACTGACTGAGCTATCGCGACCCATTCACCTGAGGTTACGTGGCCGGTACTCTAACCGACTGAGCAATCGTGGCTCCCTTATTTGTAGTTACGTGACCAGCGTTCAAACGACAGACCTATCGCGTCCCCTCACTTGAGGTTACGTGGACGGCGCTCTTACCGACAGAGATATCACGGCCCTACAATGGTATGGAGACAAAGACCTAACGACAAGGAGATGTAAATAGCAGAGTCGGATATTACTGTAGGAGATCTTGACAGGTATTACTAGTCATGTTGTCTCGAAAACTACATTAGGAGTTTGTAACAATGTAGAACATGTCAGACTTCATTTCTGCTCTTAGATATTTCTGACGCGCCTTAAACTACGATACACTCTCTAAATGTCATTATTGTTTGGAAGTGCTAATGGAGTGACACTTCTGTAAAAGGAGTATCAGCTGGTCTGTCTCTTAGACGCACCTTAAGCAAAAACTTTGACAGAAAGAAGCCCTTCAGGCGAAGATTTTTTATTTTCAAATTTCTACAAATTCATCTTCTTATGCTTTGGATTGTAACGTCATCGAAACACTTTGAAGGTAACATTTACCTAATTCAAACGGGAGTTATTTACCCCCCTTTCTATATTGGAATATAAGCATTGACGCGCGTCATTTAAACTATCTATCAAAAAATGCCGTTCATACACCAGTGAACAACAAAAAACAGCAATTATTTCTTATATTTACATTTCAAAACTATTTTTCAACGTAATCTCTGAAAAAAATCATAAGAAACAGTATTCTACGTTCGTTATACGTAGTGACGAAACAGCTGAATGATCGATGTAACAGCGTAACAGATAGTTCCAATTTGGCGGGAAAGGTAATCAAGTACACAAGTACACAAAATATAGTTCCACACAAATTAATTATTTTAATCATCATGAAAGAAAAATATTGAAATGTTGTCTTCAGTTTTACAATTATTAACAAGTTTTAAAGTTGATAAAACATTATTTCATGTGTAATCAAACGCGATTTTATATTCACACGTCTGCATTCTCAATGTTGACGTTGGCACCGTCAACAATGTACTGTATGTATTCATACGCGGCAGGTTAATTGTTCACCTAGGAATGAACGCTAATTTTGTTAGTACCTTCATATAGAGAACACACAGTGGAAATGTAAATATATTTTGATGGTTGTAGTCAGTAACATCAAGTTGTTAAGCATACACTTTATCAACCCGCTCATGGACGTTAGATAAATAAGATCAGCGTTCTGTCAATGAGTGTTTGTAGAAGGATCGATTAAAAATGGAGCCCTCGTGAACACTTTTAAAACAGACCTACAGGACATTTTGAGTTGTCGTTATCGTAACCTAAAGTGCTAGTCACATTGTTTTTCTGTACAGCTCTTGATGAATTGAAATGTCTTTTACATTATGTTTCCTCGTAATTTAAATGCGTGGTTTAAACGATATACAGAAAACTACATAAAGGCAGGTAATTTGTCAGTTTTGCTAATTAACGGTTGTGATGGAAACAGCAATTCGACCCGAGGTAAAAGTAATATACATGTATCTATAGATTTGCACTTGTTTTCTTGCAAAACAAACAAAAGAAATTTTTCAACGAATCACACTCCAATTTCAACTATAGGAAACGAATTTTTCTTTAAGGCTTTCAGCGAACATTTTTTTTTTTATCATTTTCAAATTTCCAATGTAAGCCGTGTTGAGGAAGACTTAATTGATTCGCAAGGGTAGAGTGCGTACTAATATTCATCGGACAAAAAAATCCGTCGTGGAGAATATGTGATATAACAAGGAGAATAAGACATGGTGTTCAGGGAGCGAAAGCGTCTTCTTTTTCACCGACGAAAGTGGGCAGCGATAGCTCAGTCGGTTAGAGCGCCAACCACGTAACCTCAGGTAAGGGGGCCGCGATAGCTCAGTCGGTTAGAGGGCCGGCCACGTAACCTCAGGTGAGGGGGCTGTGATAGCTCAGTCAGTTAGAGTACCAGCCATGTAACCTCAGGTGAGGGGGCTGTGATAGCTCAGTCTGTTAGAGTCCCGGCCACGTAATCCCTGGTGAGGGGGCCCCGATAGCTCAGTCGGTTAGAGCGCCGACCACGTAACCCCAGGTGAGGAGGCCGCGATAGCTCAGTCGGTGAGGGCGCCAGCCACGTAACAGACGAGGGTCGGGTTCAACACTCCCTGGCCGTGTCGGTTTGTGTTTATCGGGAACCTTCTGTTGTGGTAACTCCCGTGTTTGTTCGGTGAGGTCACCAACTTCTACAAGCAGACGTCGCCTCACCGTGTCTGTTCACGGGGAGATAAACCCCGCCGGGACAAGCAAACAATCAAAGATGACAGGGAATACCGGTGTGTAACCGAAACCGAAATCGATAAAAGGAAGCAAAAATGATCACATTATAGATTTACACGGGCACTCTTGAAAACATTCTAGGAGTTCGAGAGAAGTATTGAAAAAGGACCAGGGGTTCCGGAATGTTATGTGTCTTCAGCTTCATCAACGGCACCCGCCATGTAAATCTCGGTAAAATCCTATACATTTCTAGACCGTCTTCACTAACTATTCATCCAGTTTTACGAGAAATATGATATGTTTCTTTGAACATACGAGTTCCAGGTACATGTGCACTCTAAACAGAGTCACGTTTGTTGGAGACGATAACTGCCCTATCAATCGTGTATTCTAGTGGAATGGAACCTCATAAATATAGATTTTATCCCACAAATGTAGAAATCTTAGATCAGTTTGATGAATTATAGACTATTATGTTACAGAACTATAACGTTTAACCGGGAATATTGTAGGTATTCATTCCCTGCCTGGTCATATCTAGCCATGATTATTAATATAATTAATGTAATCTAAGCTGACAACCATCGACATTTATTGGAAATATTGTAATGTTTGAGGCTTATCTGGATATAGAATGGCATGGATTATCAAATACTCGAAAATCATGATATACCCATGACGGACAAAACAGCTGTATGCTGCAGTCAAAATAAGGCAATATTCATATTGTTGTGCTTTTTACATGTTGTGTGTATTTTGCACATTCCTTTAAGTCTAATTGTTGTAAAGTATTTTTGGTGACTTTTAATGTAAACATTTTTCAGAGTAGTAAAAAAAGTTTAGAATAAACAAGAAGTATCTTTAAAAAAGATAAACGGCATAGTTTTCAATGCTGGTGGTTATAATGTAAAACTGCTGGTGAAATAAATTAACGAACTAATGCGTTTCAGCACAGATAACAAAATTATATCAGTTTAGAATCATTTTGGGTGACAATAAGACTGCATTTGAATCTGGTATATAATTTTATGAATGTGTCATTTGAAAAGACACATCCACTTATTCAGCTTGCATTCATTCTTTACTTTGTTTCGTTTTTAACTGCATATCTGCATTTTGCATTTTGCATTTACCGCTACATTGACCAATCACATACTTCATCTTGACCAGTAACGCCACCTGTCGCGTCATATCCGGAGCCAAAAGAATATTATACGGCTATGCCGAAAACAAATCTCTTGTAATCTTTTATCCATACACCATAATTATCAAATTAAGGAGGGATAAGTGCTCCTTCCATGACTTATACTTTCCCCGTTTTGTTGGGTCTATTCAGGTTTCCGTAACTTCCCTTTCGGATTTCAACAGTTGTGGTATTTAGTTTCACTGACGAGGCCTAGAGTGACTTAGACGCTTGAGATACCAATATCAAGCATCCCTGTCAATGAACACGTTTTGGTGACGGAGACTACAAAGCGGAAATGCCACAGTTCTACGATCAAATATACCTTATATATTGTATATCGTTAAAATATACGTGGATACATTTTTAAATGTTCATTTCACTGGATTGTCTTTCCAGATTCATCAGAGACATAAACAGATCCATTGATCATTTTCCAAATGTTCGACGATATACAATCGAATCTTGTTACCTCGAGGTCAGTTTGGTGACCAGAAAACTTCCGAGATGTCCCGAGTATTCGACGCAATCAATATATTTTATATAGAATTTGTCAGAACTGATTTCTTCCTTCGAATTATCGAAGTTGGGGATAACATAGTTTTACTGTATCAGATTTTTTAAACATATAAGAATTTCGATTTATGAAATTGTCCATGCAATACATCCCCAGATGGATACATAATTTCTGTAATTTTGGCAGTATTCGTTATGTATCTAGTGGTAAGCAAACGATAGCTCATATATCTTTAAATTCTCTATTGACCACATAAAGTGACAACCTACATGTACATGAGACAAACCGGAAGTGCGTTTCGTGTTACAAATTGTAGTAGTGATGGTTAACCTTGCAGCATTGTTTAAAGCTCATCCCACGTTCTAGTCATAAATGAGAGTACGTAGTCTGATAAAGTGTCAAAATAATGACGTGTCAATATTTGGTCCAAACAGGAACGTTATGTCAGTCAATTTACCATTGCTTAATTGTTCTCAACGTTCACTGCAAACCAATCCTTCATATGGTATCGCTGGCAAATGGTAAAGGCCAAACACAAATATAGTCGTGTTTTGAAAATACGAAGGTTTTACTGAACGCCATACGTTTGGGAGTATCAACATGAATTATGTTGTCTCGCTCGTGTGAGGATGTACATTACTTTCGGAGAGCGCTGACCTTTGACCTTATGAATTAGACATATGATAACTTACCTCAGATTGGAGAAGCTCTTTCTCCCGCTCGTGGAGTTTAGCGTCATCAGACATAGCGGACGACAACGTTTCCGTGGATACGAGAGCTAACTTCTTCTCAGTAGTCGCCACTTTCTTTCTCTCTTCTGCGAGGAGTCGTTCAAGACAATTTATTCGCTTCTTGAACTGGTTCTATGCAAAAGATAAATGAATATATCAGATGAGAGGAGAACGGAAAACTGTATGTAAATACTGACGGTATTTGCTGATAATAAGTGACAATATAGTTTCCTGCAAATGAATGTCCACAGACAAGCTTCAGTTGATATTGATTATTACTTCTTAACTATTTTATAAGAATTGCTGACTCTATGGATGTTATAGCTAATGTTATACTGACATGTCTTAAACGGAGTATAAAGATAGTATCTAACTGACCAGATAAGGCCTTTACCAAGCATATCCGGGATAATAGCTACTCCCAGAGACTAATATCTCTGAAAACCAACTGTTCGAGATTCGATTGTTTAAAACTTTACATTATGACAAGCAAGCAAAGCCAAGATTTTCTCGTCAACAAAAATACAATCATTAATTCACAATAAGATTTCAGTAATGCAAAAACATAGATTATGATTGCATAACATGGCACTCGGAAATTTCCGTCAAACACATAATCTTCGGGCGTTTGGCAAGCTCGGATTTTCTCGTCTATCGAGAATCCCAGATCCCTCCGTCGTATGCCGGAAAGCCCGAGATGATTACCAATGGACAATGCACCTTTGTCACTTTGACTATTCAGTGCATTTTGATATATAAGTAGGTGTCGTGTTTACGAACAGAAGGCTATACTCTGGTCACAGGAGTCAATTGTACAGCGAGGAGAGTGAATTACCCAGCCTCATTGATCGTCAAAAAGATCCGCACATGTACAATCTTATTTCGAATTGACCAAAATCACCCATTCCGATGATTTCGACATCATATGTATCAAATTGGTTTTCATCATCATCGAAATTTGAATCCGTATACAATACAGCTCTTTCATCAATGATCGTTGACGATGGGTCGTTATCATAAATTACAGATTAGCCTGATTTAGCAATGTGAGCGCTTAATCTTCCGTTACGATCCTTCATTGTGTTAATTGTAAATCCGTCGTCAGACGTTCCCATTAATAATCACGCGCTGATTTTCCATTAAATTATCAGACAATGAATTGCTAATCGAACATTCCCAATGGCAGAATTTTATGAAGGAAAATGTCTCAGTTTTAGCTGGATGGAGACGTGTGCACAACTTTCGAGAAACTCATAAAAACTGTTATTTTCAGCCGCAAATGCTGTCAAATAATCAGAAGCACTCATGTCACAAAACATCCGTGTTTTATGCTTTAAAAGGCAGTAATCAAACGAATTAGAAAAAAAGGCTGCTTATATCTGACATAGTTCTCCCTATGTAACTTTTCTGATGCTTGTTTTTACCTCATTCTCAGTGATCATTCGTGATATGTATTTTACCCTTATCTCATTGATCATTTTTGATATTTGATTTACATCATTCTCAATGATCATAAGTGATATTTTTTTACCTCATGCTCAGTGTCATTGGTGATATGTATTTTACCCTAATCTCAGTGATCATTGGTGATATGTATTTTACCCTATTATCAATGATCATTTTTGATATTTGTTATACCTCATTCTCAGTGATCATTTGTGGTACTTGTTTTACCCTTTTCTCAATGATCATTCGTGGTACTTGTTTTACCTCATTCTCAATGATCATTCGTGGTACTTGTTTTACCTCATTCTCAGTGTTCATTGGTGATATGTATTTTACCCTATTCTCATTGATCACTTTTGATATTTCTTTTACATATATATGTACATATAATAAACGCATGTACCTCATTCTCAATGATCATTCGTGGTACTTGTTTTACCTCAATCTCGGTGATCACGTGATGTATTTACCTCATTCTTAGTGGTCTTTCGTTATATCTGATTGACCTCATTTTCAGTAAGTATTCGTTATATTTATTTACCATTATGTCAATTATGAACATAATTCGTGATACTTGATTTATTTCTGTCCGTTTCCTCATAAAAGCCGATCCTTTAAGAAACATCAAGGGACCCGCCCTGAGTTAGTATTAATTCCAATTTGATATCAAATTAATTTTATCGTTATCAATAAATAACTATTCCTTTCGTCAGGTGTCATTTACCACCTATTTAGGGACAATCTACACTACTACAATTATTTTCTACAAATAGCCCTAAAGAATTGACAAGTTTGGGTAAATATATAAAGCTTGCTAATAAGAAAAGGTTAGACTTATTACCTCAATGAAATGTGGTCATGTGCACAAATATGCACTTTTAAATATGTAATTACATAATTATAAAAACATGAAACTATGATGTAACGAATATAAAAATACACTCTCCAATCATTGTTGTTTATCAGCCATTCCACGGTTAAATCTGTATATATGTATACTATGCCTGTACTACTGATGAGCTAGTTCGCTCAGAGTAATAAAGAACTTGAACTTGAACATCTGATTAACCTTATATCTTATTTAAGCTAACGATTCCGTTATTTCATTTACCTTGTTCCCAATAGAATTCAAGCTGTGTCATTTACATAAGATACCTACATTTAGTTCTTTGTTTACATCACTATGAATTTCAGTTAGGGCGACATGAAATATTTATCTGTCACCCAAATTGTTTAAATGCTAAAATGAATCTCAGTGATGTGTTGTGATGTATATTTACCAGATTCCCACTAGAACTGAGTCAGTGACAAATGATACATAGATGAAATAGCAAATACTTAGTTTTTTGTATCGTAAAATAAAAGCATACCTTGTGATCTATTACTACATTTTAGTGACCTAAATATGTCATAACATATTTCTAGCAACCCCATTTTGACCTAATCTTCAGTGTGTTATTTATCAATTTAAACGTTCTTCTTGTGCGCATGTTCACGATATTTACAACATCCTAGTGTACATGCATGCTATACGTAAATTGAGGGTGATCTGTGTATCTCTAAATTACGGCATTCTCTGTGGTTTGCATGACAACGCAATCTTTATTACCTCATTCTCAGTGGTCCTAAATAATATGTATATGTGATATAAAACGTTCAACAAAATAAATGCATATAGCTCAGTTTGATTTACCTCATTCTCAATTACTTTCAATGCACTAAGATATGCTAATTAGAGGTGTCCTAATTACCTCACTCTCAGTGACCCCGAAATTCAGGTACGCTCACAGTGAGATAATACGACAAATACATGAGCATGACTTACAACTGTCATGTTTTTTATCAAATCAACTTAAATAATCGTCGTTATTGCTCAGAAATCCGAATACACCTTTCCTATTAATGACTTGATCGACATTATGGTAATGCACGCTGTGCCCTAACTCCAATATAAAGTATGTAAACCCATCAGAATAGCACGTTCTGTTACCGAGGAATGAGCTCTGGACGTGTCTTAATTTCAACATGCAGTGTGATATGGTACAAATGTGCTTTTCTTAATTTTATCAGAATTAATTTTTTTATTCTCAGTGGCTTCCAAAGCAAGAACAGTACCATGACATATCAGAATTACCTCATTCTCAGCAATCAATTACGTTACTCTCAGTCATGCATATTACCCTGCTCTCAATGGACCGTACTTCTCTTAATAATAGTTACAGAAGAACAGTCAAACAATCTTCTTGACAAATTGTGAATTCTACACCAATAGACAATTACTTCTGTCTATTTTTACGCCCTGATAAATGTGAACACACATGTTTGAGACGAAGTTATCAGCAAAGTTATCGCTTTTTAAACAGTCAAGCTCTACCGGAAAAAGCAGGTCAGGTGTTAACTAAAAATATGCTCTGACACGATTTCATTCCAATGGCTGGTTTATCACATGGGCTTTTTATGTGTAAGTAGTCGCTGTGCTGAGTATTTCAAGGGATTGCTGTTCTAACGATCTGATAGATTTCACAGGAGGGGGCAGTAAAGGTAGGGCACGTGTTGTCTTAAACCGCGTGTCTATCTTTATACTGAGTGAAAATTAACATTTACCACCGAGTCTGATTAACTGGGGGAATGTGGCAGAATCTCACACCACTTTATACGTAAATGTGGCAGAATCTCACACCACTTTATACATAAATGTGGCAGAATATCACACCGCACTTTATACATAAATGTGGCAGATTATCACACCGCACTTTATACATAAATGTGGCAGGATCTCACACCACTTTATACATAAATGTGGCAGAATCTCACACCACTTTATACATAAATGTGAAAGATTCTCACACCACGCTTTATACATAAATGTGGCAGAATCTCACACCAGGCTTTATACACAAATGCGACAGAATCTCACACCAGGCTTTATACATAAATGTGGCAGAATCTCACACCGCTTTATACACAAATATGGCAGAATCTCACACCATTTTATACATAAATGTGGCAGAATCTCACACCACGCTTTATACATAAAAGTGGCAGAATCTCACACCGCTTTATACATAAATGTGGCAGAATATCACACCGCACTTTATACATAAATGTGGCAGATTATCACACCGCACTTTATACATAAATGTGGCAGGATCTCACACCACTTTATACATAAATGTGGCAGAATCTCACACCACTTTATACATAAATGTGAAAGATTCTCACACCACGCTTTATACATAAATGTGGCAGAATCTCACACCAGGCTTTATACACAAATGCGACAGAATATCACACCACACTTTATACATAAATGTGGCAGAATGTCACACCACGTTTTATACACAAATATGGCAGAATCTCACCGCTTTATACACAAATATGGCAGAATCTCACACCATTTTATACATAAATGTTATGTCGTTTAAGCAAGAGTATGCCACGACTGGTATGGATTTTTGCCTAGTCGCTTAAAGATTTGCTGTCAGTAGGGGTAGTATCGACACCTCACTGTAGATTTGTGGTGGGGACGGGCGTTGGTTTGATCGGATGCTGAAGCAAGCTTCATGTTGTTGTTTATTTTTACGTCTTTCCAAAGCCAAGGTCATGAGAGGTCTGATGACCACTGACAGACAGTTTAATATCGCTATCACACAAAAAAAAACTTACAACTGGACACGTTAGCGACTACATTATACTGAAAACGAGCTGACTTGTAGTGTAGTTAATAGTTCGGGTTAATCAAAGCAAGCATCTATTGACAATACATATCATTTAACTGTCTATAAATTAGTGTTATCAAATACATGGCGGAAGTTTAAACACAATGACACGTTGGAGACACGTTAATTCATAAGTAAGTCGGAGACCTCGCGACCCAGGGTTGTTGGGTGGTTCAGTGGTTAGTGCTCTCGGCTTTTACTAAGACAGCCTTTGTGTGTAACCCAGACGACACGTGCATGGTTCTTCGACACGGACACGCACATAATGGTAGTCGGTAAGACCCATTTCGTTCCCTCTACCTTAGTTTTGGTAATTGGCCCTTACCTGTCACTATACATAGTAGTTTTTACTTTGGATAGTCCGAATTTTCATCCTGTGACAAAGGGCAATGAATACAAGTTTGATTAAGTTAATTATGATTGTAATATACTAGATAACGTTCATTCATAGGTTGAAATGAAACACTAATATCAAAATCATTGTTGATCAGTCAGTAGAGTGCAGTTTGTGTCGGAGATGTTGTTTTCGAAACCTTGCCGTAGATCAGTCCATAGAATACAGTCTGTGTGTCGGAGGTCATGGTTTCGAAACCCTACCCAGTTCAGACGATATAGTGCGGTTTGTGTCGGAGGTCATGGTTTCGAAACCCTACCCAGTTCAGACGATAGAGTGCAGTTTGTGTCGGAGGTCATGGTTTCGGAACCCTACCCAGTTCAGACGATAGAGTGCGGTTTGTGTCGGAGGTCATGGTTTCGGAACCCTACCCAGTTCAGACGATAGAGTGCGGTTTGTGTCGGAGGTCATGGTTTCGGAACCCTACCCAGTTCAGACGATAGAGTGCGGTTTGTGTCGGAGGTCATGGTTTCGGAACCCTACCCAGTTCAGACGATAGAGTGCGGTTTGTGTCGGAGGTCATGGTTTCGGAACCCTACCCAGTTCAGACGATAGAGTGCAGTTTGTGTCGGAGGTCATGTTTTATAAATCCTTCCGTAGTTCAGTCATCAGAGTGCAGTCTGTGTGTCGGAGGTCATCCTTTATAAATCCTGCCGTGGTAAGGAATGTATGACCTGATGTTGACGTCAGTTGCACGTCCTGATGTTTTAGTTACTAACTAATTCTTATTGTAAATATTTCTAAATCGAGGTATAGTTTATCCGTGAATTTAAAACGTACATTGGTAAATATAATTCGACCTACTTTTAGTATTTCAATTAAAGCTTGAAACTCTTCTCACAGCATAAACAGCTGTATAGAACTGCAAGTGGCCTTTTCAAACAGTTGGCAGAAAGATGTATGAACAGGTGACAAACGGACTAGACAATGGACAATATCCATCACGTATTGTATATAAATTACCTGTATGTAGGCGTTAATGAGTTCTACCAGTACTGAAGACCCGCGGAGCGGTAAATACATCATAGCCGTTTTGACGTATCCTCCAAAGGTAATTGTCGGCTATAGAGTCTAAGAGAAAAATCTTGTATCGGGGGCGAGTCATGAATATGTTGCAATTATTCTTAATATCAATCATTCTTGCGGACCAAAAGCCGCGAGGAACATTTCGAACCTGGCGTGAAATATACTCAACACATCATCGCAGTTATTGTATGTTATACAGTGGGAATCATTTAACGTTTGTGTTCCATCGTTCATCATATTTCTCAATTTAAGAGGGATTGAGGGGATTATTTAAACATTAATATCGACAAAAAATCATTTACCTTTCGTGAGATCGGGTAATTGAATATTGTTTTACGTTATCAACGAATACATGATGAGATCTACATACGGTCAAATGGCGGTGAGCGTGATGTCGACAAACATGTAATGTTCACCTTTAAGAGTAGCGTTTTAATTTGCCAGAACGGGAACTCGGAATTAAATCTACGCTCGTTTACTGATAAATATTTCATTTTGTTTCGATTTAAGGAAATACTCGTAATATACCTCTCCTATAATCAGCAAATGAAAGGGAAGTCTGAATATAAAAATGGAAGTCACCAGTAGCATGGTACTATTACATCTACTAGACTGTTTATCACACTGTAACTTGACCGGCGAGCGTTACTTCACATCAAACTCTATCTCTCAATATTTGCTTTCGTGTCGATTTTTCTGTGTTTGTCATCTCCAGCCCCTCTCCCTATTTATCTCTCTTTCTCATTTTGATATTTCCCTAGTGAAACACTCAACAATAAACCGTCGTTAACATATTTGCCAATTTGATTATTATTTCTTTAATAAACACAGCAGTTTCAATGCAGGTAAAGCACAAATCGCTGGAAGTAAATATTGTTGATAGTAGTTGTTTAACTAAATCTAACTAAAGCAATACAAAATGCCTCCAAACGTTCAATCTCAAAATGAAACATACTGTGTCAATACACAACCTTGGAATAAAGGTTAGAATCACCCAGTGAGTTTGTTATTTGGCTTTTTTTTTAATTCCAAAAGAAATATTTATCAAATTACTTTTGAATAATTTCAGAAAAGAAATTACTGATCACAAAATACTAAATACCAATTTTACATGCAAATGGTTGTAATTTTGACCCAGTCACTGTATCCTACCTCAAATCGTTTCTGAAAGAAAACAAATGGGTATACTGCTGCAGTGAAAACAGAAATAAATAATAAAACAACATAAAAGACACACAAAGCAATGGTAAAAACATAAAAACTGGGTGTAACTGAAGCTTGGTAAGGAGTGAAACGGTCTAACAAAAATCGTGTGTGGACAATTTCAAAACTCTTATTCAGAGAGCAAAAATTGTAAATTAAAAGGTCATAATGTCCGAGATATATGGATCTATGAATGATGTAGGTGATTTTTCTTAGACCAAAAAGGCTTAGGTCAGAATGTCAGGCACAAACCATAGGTGTGCACTGACATTCATCATAATGAACACTAATTAAGGTCCCAGTTCTTACCTCCCAGTTCTTCTGGATAAGGTGACGACCGCCAGTGTCCGGAGATCCGGGAACGGAACCGGATCCGTCGAATACGTCGTCACTTCCGGAACTGACGTTACTAAGTGTACTGACAGTCCGGGCACTGTTTACACTCGAGGTTGCGGAGACGCTTTGGTTCTCAATTAGTTTTTCCAGTTCCGCCTCCGCGTCATCAGCCCTCTCCTTGACAATGTCCAGTAGATTACTAAGGATCTGAAACAAATACACGTTTAAACATCATTGATGTAAATCACCCCAAATGGCATAGGATGAACTATTGCAATCCATCCTGGAGCGTTTTTCCTTGGATGCGCCAATCAGAAATCGATTGTAACGTCATGCAGCAAAATGGCTGCCTTCGTTTGATTATAAACTCCACTTTCTTTGAAATTGCAAGTTGTCTTAGGTATATGATAGAACGTGTTTAAAATTTGTTTTCATTTCATTTGACATTCTGTGAGACGAGTCTCAGCAAGTCTTAACAAACATCCGGGTCATACGAGGATGAGAGTCTGAGAGTCACCTACAGCCGGGTCCTACAATACGAGGACGGTTGTCAAGGAGACACCACTAACCGGATAATACGAGGATGGTTGTCAAGGAGACACAAACACTCGGATCATATGAGAAGGGTGTCTAGGAGACACCAATAGCCAGGGCAATATGAGGACGGTTGTCAAGAAAGTAAGGCTATATTCTTAATCCATTATTTTCAAGAAGTGATAATTTTATTATTCTACTTCAAAATTGGTACTAGTAAGAACTTTAATTCACGTAAATGAACGTTTGTTGTGACGGATACATCTTTCAGGGCCAGATCAAGGATTTTACCAAAAATACAGAAAGAGCTGTAAGACATTTTGACGTTTTTATTGGTTAAAACTGCAGTGTACACATGGTTATATGATTGGTTACAGGCCTTCGTATCGCTACTCTCCGCCAGGGCGTCGCTCCACTGTAGTAGTTGAGCTTACAAGGGAGACAACCGGTCATATGTTATACATTTATGGACCAAACCTGAAGTGTATTTCATTTTTGCCTGTTCAATGTAACGGTAAAAAAATATAGATTCGTTACTCTATTTATCGGTTACTCTTTTTTTTTATGCAAAAACCGTAAAAATAACACGCTTCCCGGATCGAAAATTAGAATAATCGGATCAGGGTCACAGTGGTCCAGTAGCAAATAGTGATTTACTATTACGTTTTGGATCTAAAATCAGAGAAAAATACAATAAAAAACAACAAAAAATAAAGTCTCTTTCTGGAAAAACATGAAAGATATGTTAGCGAGATTTAACATATAAAATTGTAACTCTCGATCTCAGACCTATAAATATGTGTTTGCCGAAATTCGGTCAGCACATATACACCGGGGTTTCATTCCTGGATTTATATGTAAGCAAATGTTGTGACTAGGAAAACAAGATCTGCTTTCTCTATAATCCAAGGGTTGATATAGTTCGCCGGAATTCCTTCGAGAGATCCAAGGAAATGGAAATGAGCTCGGCTCTCGGCTGGCATCCCAAATTAAACATGCGACGTATCACATCCGGTAATAATGATGTTTTCTTTTGCTACCCATTAGTTTGTGTCAGAGTATAGAATCTCGGTACGAACCGACAGACGAGGTCGAGTACGGATAAACATACAGGTAGGGTCGAGTACGGAGAGATAGACAGATGGAGTCGAGTACGGAGAGATAGACAGACGAGGTCAAGTACGGATAAACATACAGGTGGGGTCGAGTACGGATAAACATACAGGTGGTGTCGAGTACGGAGAGACAGACAGACGGAGTCGAGTACGGATAAACATACAGGTAGGGTCGAGTACGGAGAGACCGACAGATGGGGTCGAGTACGGAGAGATAGACAGACGGGGTCGAGTACGGATAAACATACAGGTGGGGTCGAGTACGGATAAACATACAGGTGGGGTCGAGTACGGAGAGACAGACAGACGGAGTCGAGTACGGATAAACATACAGGTAGGGTCGAGTACGGAGAGACCGACAGATGGGGTCGAGTACGGAGAGATAGACAGACGGGGTCGAGTACGGAGAGATAGACAGACGGGGTCGAGTACGGAGAGATAGACAGGTGGAGTTGAGTACAGAGAGACAGACAGACGGAGTCGAGTACAGAGAGATAGACAGACGGGGTCGAGTACGGAGAGATAGACAGACGGGGTCGAGTACGGATAAACATACAGGTGGGGTCGAGTACGGATAAACATACAGGTGGGGTCGAGTACGGAGAGACAGACAGGTGGAGTTGAGTACAGAGAGACAGACAGACGGAGTCGAGTACGGAGAGACAGACAGACGGAGTTGAGTACAGAGAGACAGACAGACGGAGTCGAGTACGGAGAGACAGACAGACGGAGTTGAGTACAGAGAGATAGACAGACGGGGTCGAGTACGGAGAGATAGACAGACAGAGTCGAGTACGGAGAGATAGACAGACGGGGTCGAGTACGGAGAGACAGACAGGGGGGGTCGAGTACGGAGAGATAGACATGTGGATTCGAGTACGAATAGAAATACAGGTGGTGTCGAGTACAGATCGAGAGACAGACAGGTGGAGTCGAGTACGGAGAGATAGACAGACGGAGTTGAGTACAGAGAGACAGACAGACGGTGTCGAGTACGGAGAGACAGACAGACGGAGTCGAGTACGGAGAGATAGACAGACGGGGTCGAGTACGGAGAGATAGACAGACGGAGTCGAGTACGGAGAGACAGACAGGTGGAGTCGAGTACGGAGAGACAGACAGACAGACGGTGTAGAGTACAGAGAGACAGACAGACGGAGTCGAGTACGGAGAGACAGACAGACGGAGTCGAGTACGGAGAGACAGACGGAGTCGAGTACGGAGAGATAGACAGACAGAGTCGTGAACGGAGAGACAGACAGACGGAGTCGAGTACAGAGAGACAGACAGACGGAGTCGAGTACGGAGAGATAGACAGACGGGGTCGAGTACGGAGAGATAGACAGACGGAGTCGAGTACGGAGAGACAGACAGGTGGAGTCGAGTACGGAGAGACAGACAGACAGACGGTGTAGAGTACAGAGAGACAGACAGACGGAGTCGAGTACGGAGAGATAGACAGACGGAGTCGAGTACGGAGAGACAGACAGACGGTGTAGAGTACAGAGAGACAGACAGACGGTGTAGAGTACAGAGAGACAGACAGACAGACGGTGTAGAGTACAGAGAGACAGACAGACGGAGTCGAATACGGAGAGACAGACAGGTGGAGTCGAGTACGGAGAGACAGACGGTGTAGAGTACAGAGAGACAGACAGACGGTGTAGAGTACAGAGAGACAGACAGACGGAGTCGAGTACGGATAAACATACAGGTAGGGTCGAGTACGGAGAGACAGACAGGCGGAGTCGAGTACGGAGAGACAGACAGACGGGGTCGAGTACGGAGAGACAGACAGACGGAGTCGAGTACGGAGAGACAGACAGACGGTGTAGAGTACAGAGAGACAGACAGACGGTGTAGAGTACAGAGAGACAGACAGACGGAGTTGAGTACAGAGAAACAGACAGACGGTCGAGTACGGAGAGACAGACAGTCGGAGTCGAATGAAAAGAGAAAGAGATTGGGACTACTGGACGACAGACTGACTAAGTAGCATTTGAAATGAGAAGGACAAATATGAATATTGATATTAGATGAAAAGACCACAGACAAATGAGAGAAGGAAGTGACGTCAGTAATACATACGTAAATTGCAGAATCAAACAAAGGCCGATGGCAGGAATAAAATAATTGTACATCGCAACAGAGACGTGGATATCGCACATTCAAATCTCGCGTCATAAAGCACCCGCTCCAGATAACAATAGGGGCATGCGAGATGTAGCGAGACTTACTTCTGCTACAGATCTCTCTGATATACACGTCTTTGACCGCAGTACGTAAAGAACAATGACGTCACATTAAATGACATCATTTCCTCTATGGTGATTTATCCACCGTAACTATAGAGAAAAGTTTACAGTGTTGTCTATTCTAAGACGTTAATGTCACAACCATACAGTTTCTACGCATCATTGAGGCCAAACTTAATAATTTGATCGACAGCATGTTCTAATACAAACAATGGTCCCTCGCGTGTCAGCGACCAAGTGTATACTGAATTGCCTGTCGTAGTTTTCCTACATTCCGCTAGGTTTCGCTGAATATACATGTACCATTCGGCACATCTCGGCAGATTCGTCTACACTACATTATTTAGGGCAATCAGAACACCACGCCTCCGTCTGCGAACGTAGTTCGAAGAAAATGACGAGGGGTTCCGATTGCATTTAGGGTAGCGAAAATACAATAGTATCCATGAGCGCACACTAGTGGAATGAAATGGTACAAAGGCAGGTAATTCAGACTCCGATCAAGGGCGATAACTCACAATCAGAACAACTCGCATTCACGGCCGAGGTGTACATTGCATCATACAAATGCAAAACTAGACCAGATAATCTGCTTTAGTACAATTTCTCTCCGCTAGGTTGCTTTCATGAATGATATTATATAAACATTTTGTAATTGAATTTTCGAAGCGATGCCAAGCGTAGAGCAACAAATCTGCTACAGGTAACAAGTCCAATGAGAAATATTGTATAGCATTTTTTTGTAGACATTATGTGGCCATTTCCCCTATGATAGCTGTTGTGATACCAGGTGTTATGTATTTCCTATCGAAATATCGGATGGTATTTAATTTATTTACAACTGTATAACAATACATGTCTGGTGGCGATAAACTTGAAGCAAAAAAGATGCAAGAAAAATTCGAGTCTCGAAAAGATACGGAAATAACAGTGATATAATTATAATCCGAATACACAAGTTATCCGTGTGTGTAAATAGGCTAACAAAGAAATAGTCCCTAAATGTGGAATAAGTTACTGATCGACGAGGTAATGATTCAACTTAATTTTAAAATCATATTACCTTACAAGAGGTCGCAGAGCGCCGAGCAGTACTTCTATGACTTTCTCATATAAATATATTTTCCGGCAAACAATAGAAGATGAAGCCGTTATCAGATTAGAGATAGAGTTCTCTGCCAAAGCCAGGCCACGCTGTGTATTCTATACCAGTTCTAGACTTGGCAGTTCTGTATCAGAGAGGAGGTGTTAAACGGAGTTATGCTTTGTAAGCCCCTTGGGAATAATTACCTTTTATCTTAGAATGCCTGTGTGGTTACTTGTTTGGGCAGCAAATGCCATTTCAGTGATTAGCAAACTCGATTGTTGTTGTTGTTGTTTTCTTTAATTTCATACTTGCTGAAGGTGAATATTGCAATATCTTAATGATAAAAAGGCGGTATCTCTGAAGAAACTTATTTATCGCTACAATGTGTGTTAGTCTTGTAAATTTGCAGTAATGAATCACTTTACGGGGAATACAATGATTTAGGTGCGTTAATTATTCCAGTTAGAAGTTAGTTACGACTGCATTCCAGGGTCTAATCATCTCCGGACCAGTAACGATTTGCAGGTTATACAAAACATAGTTTCTGTTCTGAACTGGCGGAGCAAAATATTTATGAAACAGAACCAATGTTTGTAGGAATAAGGAAAATCAACATCAATATATACGTAGAACATCGTCCTGTTAAAATGCTAAATGACCGAACATATAAAGTACAATGCTATACAAATAGACAGAACTTATGTGATGATCAAGGAACAGGGACCTGTCATTTCGTTATAGACTTGGTGTATTTGGTCATATTCCGATAATTAGAATAATTTAAGCGTTTTGAGGGGTAATGTCAACACTCGGTAGATATTCTATACTTTTATTTTTGTTTGCTAGGTTGATCGCCCCGTGAACAGCCAGGGTCATTTTGTGGCAGTGTCTCCTTGTAGTAGTTGGGGACTACCTCACTGAACGACATGCGGGAGTCCGTCGCATTTCGAGAGCAATCATGGTAAAGTGTCTTACTGAAGGATACAACGGCGACAGCACAGACCGGCCTATTTCTCAGTTCCCCGAGAAACACAAACCGTGGGACGGTAGTGTCAAATAATACATATTCACCTGAGGTTACAACCGGGGCTCTAACCGACTGAGCTATCGCGGCCCCTCACCTGAGGTTACGACCAACGCTCGAGCCGACTGAGCTATCGCAGCCCCTCACCTGAGGTTACGACCGGCGCTCTAACCTACTGAGGTATCGCGGCCCCTCACCTGAGGTTACGGCCGGCGCTCTAACCAACTGAGCTATCGCGGCCCCTCACCTGAGGCTACGACCAACGCTCGAGCCGACTGAGCTATCGCGGCCCCTCATCTGAGGTTACAACCGGGGCTCTAACCGACTGAGCTATCGCCGCCCCTCACCTGAGGTTACGACCAACGCTCGAGCCGACTGAGCTATCGCCGCCCCTCACCTGAGGTTACGACTGGCGCTCTAACCGACTGAGGTATCGCGGCCCCTCACCTGAGGTTACGACCGGCGCTCTAACCGACAGAGCAATCGCCGCCCCTCACCTGAGGTTACGACCAACGCTCGAGCCGACTGAGCTATCGCGGCCCCTCACCTGAGGTTACAACCGGCGCTCTAACCGACTGAGCTATCGCGGCCCCTCACCTGAGGTTACAACCGGCGCTCTAACTTACTGAGCTATCGCGGCCCCTAACCTGAGGTTACGACCAACGCTCGAGCCGACTGAGCTATCGCGGCCCCTCACCTGAGGTTACGACCAACGTTCGAGCCGACTGAGCTATCGCGGCCCCTCACCTGAGGTTACGACCGGCGCTCTAACCTACTGAGGTATCGCGGCCCCTCACCTGAGGTTACGATCGGCGCTCTAACCTACTGAGCTATCGCGGCCCCTCACCTGAGGCTACGACCAACGCTCGAGCCGACTGAGCTATCGCGGCCCCTCACCTGAGGTTACTACCGACGCTCTAACTTACTGAGCTATCGCGGCCCCTCACCTGACGTTACGGCCGGCGCTCTAACCGACTGAGGTATCGCGGCCCCTCACCTGAGGTTACGACCAACGCTCGAGCCGACTGAGCTATCGCGGCCCCTCACCTGAGGTTACTACCGACGCTCTAACCCACTGAGGTATCGCGGCCCCTCACCTGAGGTTACGACCAACGCTCGAGCCGACTGAGGTATCGCGGCTCCCGTTATAGTCTTTACGCACAAGAACAGGTGTAAGTAACTAACAAAAACACACAATAGTGTGACCTACAGAATGAAATAGTCCACGCATGTCTTGTATTTTGTTGTAACACAATGACCTGAGAAATTATTTAACTATTAATTGGACGTTTTAGGGTATATACCCTTACATAAACTAAGATAGGTGTCCCATCCCGAATACAGAAGGTTTCGTCATCGAACTCTTAGCTTGACAAAAGATAGATCAAAATACCTATAGACAGTTCCCCGTGGGTATCAAGATCTTTTAAGGAAACTGCCGAATTTAACGAGGCAAGTTAAACGATTACTCTATCGACTTAGTAATTTCCTTAATGTCATGTCACAGGCACATTGCCATCTCGCCCTCTCAATTATAATGGCACCGTGTTATGTCAGAAGCAAATTAAAATGACATCTCTCCCGGTCCACTACACTGACAAAGGAATGTCATGTCACAAGCAAATTGATATGACATCTCTCCCGGTCCATTATACTGACAAAGGAATGTCATGTTACAAGCAAATTAATATGATATCTCTCTCGGTCCAATATACTCGCACCATCAATAATGACAGCTCAAAGCCTTCCTCATAGGGGCGAACTTAGGTAGAAAAATAAGGAGATGTCAATGAAGACATTAGGAAGAAAGTGTCAACTTAATGGTAACGATAATATCTACATGTACTATAATATTAATATATCAGTGGAAATATTTAAGCAATGAACAGAGGTTTTAATGTTGTTATAGTCGATATGGCAGCAAGATGTATGGTGGGCAAATGGCATGGGAACCTGTTAGGGTTCCCATGCTACATTTGCCCACCATACATCTTGCTGCCATATCGACTATAACAACATTTAAACCACTGTTCAATACTTATATTTACATTGTCTTACCATTTCCATCAACTTTGAAAAAAACTGAACCAAAAAAAAAAATCCCGCCTTTTTTTAATGTCACATGACCCACTGGGTGTTATAGCCCGAGGCACTGCGTGTTATAGGCGTATGGTGGCAACTGCCTCTAAGCATTGTGTCAATGGGGAAATGCGGAGCAAATGTAAATATAACGATCTCAATCAATATAGGGAAGACAGAAACTGTGTCGTAAATAAATAAAGATTAATTACAGGTAATAACCATTGTTTAAACATAGACATATGTAAATCATTTAACGTAAAACACAAGTACTACATGATAGAATACTAGACTAGACTACAGTTTAATGTAATGTGTTGATATACATGCAATCTAACCCAAATAAAATCTAAATATCACAGAAAACGCTAATGGAACATCGAAGCCCACTATATAAATGATTGGTTGAGATAATGCCCCTTTGGAATATATCAATCTAGAAAACTTTTAATAAAAAATGTAGAGAGATCATATTCGCCTAATTTCATTAAAGTTGTAGATCCACCCATATATAAATCCAATACAACGACAACATCAATAGAAGCACCGATTTACACTCTGAATAATACCTGATACCAACCGATGTAAGAGGATCCAATGCATAATTCAGTAGGGTTTTTTTTTTTTGGGGGGGGGGGGGGATACAACCGTGCACAGAAAATCAGTCTTTTATTGATTGAAAAATCCCGTTATTTTCCTGGTAGAGTGTAACAAACATTTTAAAAGTTAATGGTTAGAAATATTGTTAAAAATGCGATAAACATCTCAGTTGATTCCGGTAGAAATGCCGAACTCGATCGAATATCTGGCGCATCCGGAACTCCTCGGAGAAATTACCAATATCCGATGAGTTCAGGATGATCTCCAGTGTTATGCCGAACTCGTGTACACTGTACTTCTCTTGATAGCGTAGAAGTTTATAAATATTTAATGTTTAAAACGTGTTGGGTATTGATGAAAAAAGACAGTGCTTCTACAATATATAGAATTACAATTGAAATTCATCAGCTTTTCTTTATTAAACTGGGCAAAGGGTTGGCGTATACCAAACGCAAAATTAGACGGCAGGTGGATGGTAAGCGGTATTCCCTCAGGCATACTAGAATGGCAGCCCGCGGCTGTTATACAATGCTTTGAAATGTAACGCAAAATCAATTTCTACGTTCCAGCTAGGCGACGCAATGCAAAATTACAAAGGCTTTTGTAAAATGTGGTGATATTTCAGTATATGTATCCAATTTTGGAGCATACCACATTGTAAACACTTAGTTCAAGTTCGTTTATCAATATTTTTCGCTGATAGTTACATGATGTACATGTACTTCCACTAAAACCAGCGCGCATACAATGTAGTGTCGATACAAAATGCATGTCGGCATGTCAGATTGAAATGTAATTAAACCTTCAAGTTTGCCGTGCCTTGTCGCTAGTCATTCATTTTCTGTCTCGTTTGTTACGTCAAATTGTTCTTTTTTCATGTTCCATAATATTACTTAATGCCCTCATTTGAAATGAAAAATCAAAACAAAGTGTATATATTCTGATCCGTTGGCATGGTTACAGTACAAACTAACTTTACACGGAAGCTGTTTAAAGACCAGTACAAACTAACTTTACACGGAAGCTGTTTAAAGAGAGCCCTTCTAAGTCCGGATAACAAGTGCTACGTCTCCAATTAATTTAAAGTTTCGTTTAGCGGGCGCTGTCCATAGGAAAACGGATGGAAAGGTACCATTCAGTAAAGATGCATCTCCAATATTTGCGTCTTTTCAATTCTCCAATTAGTGTGTCTTTTCAAAAGATAAATTCTCTAGATTTGAATTTACTCTCCTGTTTGAAATGCTACATATTTTGAAGTGTTTGGGATCTGCTCCAGGCTAGTGTTATGTATTATAGACAGCGCTGAGCAGAGAGCACTGAGTACGATTTTAAGGCCGGTATATTAAAACCGGAGAACACACCCCAGGACCTTCTTCAAAGGGGCGAACGCTCAACTTCAAACGCGAAATTCGTTATTGCAATATGAGGCATTAGAAAAGTAAGAACTTATTCAGACGGTTTCAAAAGGTGTAACATACTTTTCGTTTCACCTGCATGTCTCCAAGTAGAGGACATGAAAAATAAATTTCATAATTTCGCGTATTTCCACATAAGTTGCCTCATAATACATACAATTGGTTAATACACTAGCGGGCGAATACGTGTCCAAAATCCTTGACAATTTAGGGTTATAATACATATACCTCAGCCTAAAACCATCCTTAATCTACAAATTATGACAAAACTGCGACTCTCAAAGGATTTTACAAAAGATATTGAAAAATATCACTGAAGTAAAATACACCTGTAAGTATGAATTCAGTGAAGGATAACATGTATGTATGCCAAATGATGAATATAAAAGTGCATCATACATATGTTTCGTCCTTCTTGGACGCGTCAGTGAAATTAGGGACACCATACAGCTGTTAAGCAGTTCTAGGACTCGTCCGTGATGCTAGGAACAATATACAGTTGTTTCGTCCTTCTAGGTCTCGTCAGTAAAGTTAGGGACACCAAACAGCTGCTTTGTCCCTGACTTCGTCCTAACCCTAATATATCCCAATACGATAGAACATTCCTAATCATGTAAAAATGTCTTCATGTCGTACAGAAACACACAAGGGTCAACGAAACCATCATACTAACTCAAAATCGAAATAACGAGGAGAAAACAACATACATTGTATATATATATACCAAGACCTATGCCAAGACCTGTATATATATATATTGTATATATAACATATACGTAAGATTTCGCAGATAAATCTGTCATTATGGAGCAACAACATAGATTTGAATTCAGACATCGTACATATTGGTAGTTCATAGCTTTATAAACCCACCAATCAATCAATTATAGATACTGGTAGACAATAATATACGTCATGACTTACTTCATAGACTTGAACGTCCTCCCTCAATCCAAAGAGTTATCGAAAAAAACACACACACGTACGTCGTACACATATACTACTTAATTAACTGTGCCACGCACGTGCGTTAGCACACACGACTACCCACGCATCACTGACAGCTAATTATATCTCGGGTAATTTACATGGCCCGTCCGGCGTAGAATTTCTAAACGAGCCGAAACAATGTTACGGTACAAACCAACCAGTCGCTAGGCGAGTAACACATTAGAACTGCCGTACACACATGGTCGCGGTGAAATATATCATTGCAGGCTTCGCCTCCAGAGTTCGTGTTGGAAGGAATAGGTCTCCAAATATCAGGATAGAAGGAAAAGGCCTCACACGTCGTGGTAAAAGAGATAGGCCCTTAAAGATCGTGGTAGAAGGAAAGGCTAGGCCCCAAAAGATCGCGGTAGAAGGAAAAGCTAGGCTCCAAAAGATCGTGGTAGAAAGATAAGCTAGGCTCCAAAAGATCGTGGAAGAAGGAAAAGCTAGGCTCCAAAAGATCGTGGTAGAAGGAAAAGCTAGGCTCCAAAAGGTCGTGGTAGAAGGAAAATCTAGGCTCCAAAAGATCGTGGTAGAAGGAAAGGCTAGGCTCCAAAAGATCGTGGTAGAAGGAAAAGCCAGGCTCCAAAAGATCGTGGTAGAAGGAAAGGCTAGGCCCCAAAAGATCGTGGTAGAAGGAAAAGCTAGGCCCCAAAAGATCGTGGTAGAAGAAAAAGCTAGGCCCCAAAAGATCGTGGTAGAAAGATAAGCTAGGCTCCAAAAGATCGTGGTAGAAGGAAAAGCTAGGCTCCAAAAGATCGTGGTAGAAGGAAAAGCTAGGCCTGAAAAGTTCATGGTGAAAGTAATGGTTTGACCTCAAAAGGTCGTGGTAGAAGGAATGGGAACTCCTCAAAGGTCGTTGTAGACTGAATAGTTTGGCACTCAAATGTCGTGGAACAAGGAATAACTAGGATCCCAAAGGTCGTGGTAGAAGGAATAGCGAGGCCTCAAAAGGTCGTGGTAGAAGGAACAGCTAGGCCTGAAAAGGTCGTGGTAGAAAGAAAAGCGAGGCCTGAAAAGGTCGTGGTAGTAGGAATAGCGAGGCATCAAAGATCATGGTAGAAAGAAAAGCTAGGCCCTAAGAGGTCGTAGAATACGGCCTGCCATTTTGGCACCGTATAATGCATCCAATATCATGACAAGAGTGTTAAAAGGCACAGGAACATATCGACGAGCACCAATACGTCGTACTTAATAATGAAAATGGATTTCTTTACGTAATGTCGGTCGTAATACAGACCATAAAACTGTCCGACACGCTTCACCAATCTGGCTCTCTCTCAAGATATCTATCCGACACGCTTCACTAATCTGGCTCTCTCGACAGTTATCTGTCCGACACGACTCACCAATCTGGCTCTCTCGACAGTTATCTGTCCGACACGCTTCACCAATCTGGCTCTCTCTCAAGTTATCTGTCCGACACGCTTCACTAATCTGACTCTCTCGACAGTTATCTATCCGACACGCTTCACCAATCTGACTCTCTCGACAGTCATCTGTCCGACACGCTTCACCAATCTGGTTCTCTCGAAAGATATCTATCCGACACGCTTCACCAATCTGACTCTCTCGAAAGTTATATGTCCGACACGCCTCACCAATCTGGCTCTCTCGAAAGTTATCTGTCCGACACGCTTCACCAATCTGGTTCTCTCGAAAGATATCAGCACACATATGAAAGACATGCTAATACAGAGAAATGTGTAGATGTGACAAAAAATAATGAGAAAATGTTTAAGATAGGAATACACCCTACTAAATGCAAATCAATATAATGGTTGCTATTAAAAATATAACGGTATCTATGACGTTTGTGACCTGATATTTTTCCATAGAGTTCTCCTTGGTATAAACTACACCAGGTAATGGAATTTGTAAGGCGATGACACTGGATTGGTGACGGTTTTCTATAAACAATTAATACTGAACTTGCCCTTAAAACACTGAATCAGTCATCCCTGGTACATGTGTATGCTCATAATTAAAAAACCGTCAAGAGAGGAAAATATGCCTGCTGTATCTCGCTGTATATTGTATTGGGCGACAAGTTTTGCCCTTCTCCCTTTCTGCGTTTTCTGCTTTGAGACCAAAAGAGTAAGACTAAGGCAATTATTCAGTAAATCACGCGCCCTAAAATGTTCCAAAAGCCGATTGGTCGTTAAACAATACACTTTTATTGATACAGTAGTAAACACTTTCTCGTTGGTATTACCTACTTGAGATGCTCCGTCATCATATACCAACAGCTAGCGTCATCCTTACGTTTATACATGGTTTATTCCAGCAGAGCGGCACTTCGTGCGGCGGAATAATTAACGACGTTATCACAGGATTACTTAAAACAGGCATTTACTGAGAAATGGAAAACCCTGATTAGTTGTATCGCATGGTATGGTCTCCCAGTGACAAGTATGACACGTGTAAACCTACTCGCGACAACAGACCTGTTGTATGAAAGTGATGATGATTTTGTCAGTCCAAGCTTGGTCTTGTTGTCGTCAACATACGCGTTATCAGGTGTACCATTGTCACGATAAAATCGTTAGGTTATGGACATTGCTTACTTCGAATGATTTGGTGGACATTGTTTCCCGATCCATTCGTGGAGATTCCGATTACAAGGATGAATCCTGATTTTCCACGAACATTATCAAACAGGTCCCGTCAATCGTAGATGATGGTGTAGGCTATCCGTACGGCTTACTTCGATCCTTGGTTTTGTCTAATCATCGCCATTACTTTTTTTTATCTCGCTGTCACGGAAGAGAAAATGATCTTAAGCTTGTCATCGGTCAGGCATTTTCCTGGTTGATTTGTGTATTCATGGACTGCATACAGGCTACGCAAGGGGGCCGGTGGTCGACACCGCTGGTACCTGTATCCCCTCTAGGGCGACCTATCCATCTAGTACGTCCACGGGGCCGGATCGCTCCCTATGACGGACATGGGCACGACGAAGTGGTCCGTCTCGGTCCTGTGTCTAACTATATGCGACGTTTTGCTTAAGCTGTCTATACTTATAAAGTACATATACAATTGGCTTGAACAGTCACCAGATTTCTGATATATATTCGAATTTGACTCCTATGTAGCATGACCATGGAAGGTTCCTTTGCAATTTCATTGAAATTGAATACACTTCATCTAAGGTGACCTTAAAGACGTC
The DNA here is from genome assembly GCF_902652985.1 of Pecten maximus. NCBI lineage: Eukaryota > Metazoa > Mollusca > Bivalvia > Pectinida > Pectinidae > Pecten > Pecten maximus. The sequence goes on from NC_047032.1 coordinate 29,940,332, forward strand.
GGATAGTATTTGAAAGGGGCGATAACTCCATGCTTGTGTCGTCTGGTAACAAAAATGCGGTGATATTGGGCGATGGCATTGATTTCTAAAGGGCAATCGACAAAACTAGATAAGCACGGAATAAGATGAAACCATGTACAGCAGATTACTTCCGACCCAGTCATTTGTGGCAGTGCCACACGGCGCTTAAGTTTCTTGTCATTTTGAATAATTATGATATTACTTATACATATATCTCATTTTCAAAAGAGATTTTCTTTCAATACAGTGACAATAATAGTCAAACTTAATAATTATATTATGATTGTGATATTACTTGTATATATATATATATATTATACCTCATTCATTTAAGTGCCTATTTGAGTCTAGTAGTTGCTCCGGTCCATATATAGTATATGGCCCGGAGTCAAGGGCCGAAGTCCTTGACTCCGGGCCGACGCTATATGAAAATGACGTCATAATACCAAGTTGACGTCGTCATATTATGACGTCATCATTTCAGACACTGAGCGAAATGGCGTCTGGCAGTGATAGATTTGCGTCCTTGGACGAAACCGAACTTGTTTCGATAACCGATGCGAAGGACTCCATCAATACCAAACAAGCAACTAAATACGCAGTGAATACCTGAGTAAGTAAGTGAGTGAGTAAGGAACACCCTGTATTTTTGCATCGTTTTGTTTGTTTCAAATTAAATGTTTAATGATTAAGAACAACTTGTTGTTTATTTTTTCCATGTCATGTTGGTCATATTCGGTATAATATAACAAATATTGCATGTCACTTCGGGCAATATGGGAGTTTATGGACTGGTCAGTCACCCAAATATATGTATATGGACCTCAGCTTCGCTTCGGTCCATATACATATATTTGGGTGACTGACCAGTCCATAAACTCCCATATTGCCCTCAGTGCCATGCAATATTTGTTAAATATATTAAATTTTCAAAACAGATTTGTTTTTTTTCAATACATTGACAATAATAATCAAACTTAATAATTATATTATGGTTGTGATATTTATATACCATATCACCATAAACAGACACATACAGTGTACATGTGATCATCGTGCGATCATCACAATTGTCGCTACTTTTGGAAGAATTATTTCCGCAAGACCGCAAGTACAGATGACGTCAGCAGAATTTGTAGTAAAGTTAATGAGGAACAGGAAATAGTTTTATGTCATTACAAATGTCAATACAGCTAAAGCAGCTTGAATACTCACAACACACGTATCTTTGATGATATCGGATAAACATTCCATAATTACTTGATTGATAAATGTATATGTAGATATCGCACGCGTGGTGATTGTAAACTAAACTCCATGCCTTCAATAACGCGTGGACAATATTGTAGAATATCACTGCCTATACTTCTAACCTTCCACTGATGTAGGTTAGCGTAACACTTGTCGTGTGTGCTAGAAACATATGTCTCTACGGGGAGCAGTCTGGAGCCTGTTTTATGTGATTTTTTACACCCTTCCTTCCGTTTTGATACCCCCCTCTTGTGACATTTAAAGTCGTTTATGACAACCCTCACATTATTATAGAAATCTATTTACACTCCAGGTTCAAGGTTGACAGTGTTTATTGAACCTCACATTGACCATCTTTGACATACTAGACAATTTTAGATAAACACAACAGCAAACGTGCTCAGCCTTCATAGGAAGGGATTGGTAAGTGCTATTTTGTTATTTCGCAGCGAAATATTTATAAGTACATGTATCGTCTTCATACCCCACAAAACATCGTCATTTCGCGGCAACTTAACAAAGTAAAACACGAAGCTCGAAATAACGGGTAAATAAAGTCGCTGTTCATCGACCCAAATATTCCGCCCCGCCGCGCGAGATAACAATAATCTTCGTTCTTCCGTCCGTGGGGAAAATAGAATAATTATCGTTATTTCGTAACAAAATAACGAGGAAGAAGATATCAGCCGACAAAAATGATGTTATTTTTATCCTGGAACTTAGGTAGAGATATAAACCAGGCTGATTGTTCTTGTCTGTCGTTGGCGCAACATGTACCAAAGACAAATGTTCTTACACACAAAGAAAAATAATGGTAAATCGACAAGCCAGACCAGTCTTATGTTATGACATTTACGTGACTGCTTAGTAGAATACCTCTTCATTTTAATTAGAGAAGGCTAAGTCTATTCATTTAGACAAATGTTGTAGCCCTTCACTCAGTATATTCCTGGTTCTACTTTTAGCAACAACGACCTTGGCCTTGACCTTAAAAACTTTTTCTACCTCAATGCGCATGTATATTTCATAGTGTATCACATGTAGAGCCAAAGAGAGTATATTGTTGGCATTATATTCCCGATTCTATATTTAGTAACAGCGATCTTTGACCTTAGAAACTGTTTAAACCCCTAGCATGCATCTGCTTTTCACTTTACATCAGCACGTTAAGTTTCTGGATTCTGATGAAATATCCGGAAATTAAAGTGCTGACGGACAGACGTCTCTACGGGGAAATGTTCAAGTAAGTTAAAAGTGACTACATACAAAAAATGATGAAGGATACCAAAGATCAAAGCCCAATAAACATCTGGGTAAATAAATATATTATGTAAGTTCGCACCTGTCATTTGGTGAATCAGTAAAGCACTAGAATGCTGTCACGGTGAGTATAGCCAAGAGTGCTCTTCAGACTACTGTCCCTCAGAACATGGGTTCGAGACACACTAGCGGCAGCGGATGATGTCTTTTGGGTTAGCCGTTTCCCCACTGATACGACTTTGGTTCCCCCCACCCCCGTGGATTTTCCTAAACGTTCAAAACAACATTGTTCCCTTAGCGGCCCCGTTATAAAAGTTCGACAGAACTCTTGTTTCTGTTGAAATTGTAAACGACGTTTAATAAAGGTTAACTTTCATTTTCATTTTTGGGAGTACATGTTAAAAACGAAGTTAACATAGTTTTTTTTTCAAAACCTAAGTGACATCAGGAGAATGTTTTTAATTTCTTTAAAAAGATAAAACCGCATTTCTCCTCTTGTTATTGGGAGCCAAAATTCCAATTCGAGGAATTTCTATAAAAAAAAACACGCTTGCTTTCATTAAAGACAGCCATCATAGGTTCGGGCGTTTTGTATTTAAATTACCACATGCCGCTTTAAGTGCATTGCATGTCCATGATACTGTCCAGAACACGCTCTAAGACGTAGCAATGTCTGCTTACAACATCAGGTTAACAGAGATCGCGAGATTACAAGGACGTTTTTTAGCTGTCATCGTGGTTTCACAGGGAAATGTTTTGTTTTTCTTGCTTGTTAAGATAACAACTTGGACTTGTTCGACGCTTGCTGATATGTCTAGTTTTCAGTTTGTTTTCAACACACTTAATTCATTTTGAGAACGTGAAGTGACATAGAACTGCTGTCGTCGATTAGGCTAAAGACACTTACCCTCCCGGAACGTCTGGGTTTTTTTAAAACATGAAAACAAAATAAATCTTAATTGCCAGTTTGGTGAAAACGCAGATAATAGCTTGACATTCTTGCGACAAAATCGCCTTTTTACTGTCTTAATATATACATGGTATGGGCCTCCTTCGCATTCAGTCTATATCAGGTCAGATCTCTCATGAACATTATCATGCCGAGTCAAATAATAAGATTGTTGTCCAAAAGAAGATGAAAGAGAATACCAAATTGTACATACAACATAATATGAATCTTTGTGATAGAAACTGTGTGTGGCGAAAATGACATTAAAAGGCATCATCTACAGATTAAGGGTTAGAAATAAGGAACCAATCATTTAATCAAATTGACGAATCTTGTAATCAGAGGTTCTTGGAATAGGTCAACCTTGGAAATATTTAAATGATAATTTACGGTATTTTTGACTGTGTAAATATAACACAGCGGTTACTATAGATAGAAGGTGCTGGATGCGACGGGCGTGGATTCTAATAATTTGTATTATGGTATCACTGTAACCTGCCACAAACTATTCCAGTTAAGTATGTACATACATTATGTCATTAATGTCAACATGAATGCCATTCTGCAATATTACAAGGGCGTTATATATCCGAACACAGCTTCCGGGAAATCCACGGATCAATGTTCCCTGGAGATTCTGGGAGATGACCAGGTTATTGTCTAGATAACTGGATTCCCTCGAGGTTGGGAGGAGATAGTTACACCTATTACAATGTACATTGAGTAGGCACCAAGTGTGATCCTTATTACAGCTGACTCAGCTGCTGAGAAATAATCGACCTAAACAATTGATTCACTTAATTCATCACCTTATCCAAAATATCAAAATTAGTTTTCGTTTCAATACAAATATAACGTAAGAGAAAAAAATAACTTTAAAATGTTTCATATTAGAAATAAATATTTCATGTTTGAATTGACACTTCTTCAAATACTGTCTTTGACCTTTATATCTGTTATTGCCTGCTTCAACATGTGAAATAATCGAGTTTTCAGAAATTAAATTGACAAATGATACTATTCCTTAAAATGATGTCCGTGTTTCTGGTCACGGGGTTATTACCCTGAATCCTTACCAGAGGCGCTTGTTATAATAATACCGTATCTTGTAAGATTTCGACTAGATCCAGTAAGATAGAGGACTTACTAAAGCATATTAACTCCTCCCCTTCTCATCCTATTGTGATGTTATCTCTCCCGCAAACACAAATGTATATATGTTACAGCGGTTTAATCCAATTTCGTTGGCTCCACCGGAAGTTGGACTTCGAAGTCTTCAGAAAGTCGCGATATGATTGTATCAGGGATGTGTCAATGTGATCATCTCTATTGATGGACGCGCACGTGTAAATGACATGAAAAAACATCCATTTAACGATCCGAACAACCACGTCTGTCACAGATATACCATTTACTAGCAACACTTGTGAAATATATCTGTCATTGTAAACGACACAATCAAAAGTTCTGCTTATTACATTTTTAGCGCATATGAGTCGTACCCAGATTTAGCCAAGACAAGTGGCCGCGTTGAATTTTGAAAATTTTGAAGGATGTTATCATTATTTTTTGGGAAGAACTGTTAGGATTTTTGTCAAATTTGTTATATACCTCCTTATGAAACGGGATACTATTCGTGTACATTGCCGATGGATATCCGCTAATGGGTACTTTGAAAGTACAATTCTATTTGTTTACTTGCCATCGTGGGCGATATGGTGAATACACAGCTACATAGTACTAACTAAATAAATGTTACTGGATATGTTTGGCGTTGGTAACAAAAAGAATAACTAGTACTTGGTCGAATAGACCTCCCGCCATGTTGATGTTATCGGTAATACGAACACGCCGTTTTCTATATATAGAATGATCTTTGGCCACAAAGTTTCACGTTGATGTGACCCCGATCTTATAGGCGCCCTTCACGTGTAAAGGAACTGTAATTTTAGCTCATCATCGATAAAGAATGAGTCTAAAAGAAACAGAAGTGAACAGAGACCACGGGAAAAGTACAACAGAGATAAAACCATGTGTTCCGGAAGGACAAGCGTCTTCTATATATGTCATTGCGTCAATCTAGTGCAAGTCTGTTCTCAATAATATAATCTGGGTGGTAACATTGGAATGACTTAACCAAGCATTAGTGTAATACCATAGTCCATCTACCCTAAATATGTTGCATTAAATATTGGGGGTTTTTTTTCGTAGAAAAGAAAAGACAATGCGGCCCCACATTGAAAAAAAATGTTGTTTATCAAGAAAATCATCTGATACTATCAACGGATGTTACATAACAGATGCAAAATAATAAATTAACATTTTAGGAAGAAATCAACTTCATAGCGCTATGAATGCAATATGGATTAGTGTCATTTACACACGTTTCCTAGGGTACCATATAACATAAGACGATCGTAAGAAGCAAGTATTTTGTTGATATAAGTTATGCCAGGAATATTTCACTAGCGAATTACTGTTTTTTGCGACTTTCTTATGTTCAGTTATAATATTTCCTATAAAATTTGGGATCGTAAAACCTCTTCAGTGTATGAAATGCCAACCCGTAGATTCTATTTATATACCGCCAGATCTCACATCTTGGAATCGAATCAAGATTGGGAATACGATTTTCGTGTATATTATGTAAATTAAATCTACGACCTTAATCCCCAATCAAGATAAGAGAGATACAGTCATTAAACAACAGCATCCACGACTCTAAGCTTCATCTCAGACAAGCACACGTATAACGAACTACTGGCAATATTGCCGGATCTATACATATTCCAGGACAATATCGGTAATGAAGTTAACAGGGAGTATACCAGCTAGACTGTGCTTTAGGGGAGTTATACCAATATGTCATGCTTAATCTAATTAAACGCACAGCGTGCTGAGTATCATGTTTATTTTTAAATTTTGATACGGGCAGTGTAGTGAAAATCGGGGAGTTATCTTCCCTGATTAGAGCTCTCTTCCCACGCTGAATTAACTGTCTTAGTACCATTTTTCTCCGCTAGGCTCGCTCATGAAGACTGTGTTTTCAAGGCGAAGCCTAGCGGAAAGTAGAAAAACTACGACAGGCAGTCCAATCTAGTCTCGTGGAAGCAGTTTAAGCATGATCAAAGTTTCTCGATCGCGTCGTATAAATCTCTCTCTTCATCCTCATTCGGAACAACTCGCCCGATTACAATGCATTTCATAAAAGGATTTGATGTGTGGAGTGGATGAATATGTAGCAAATCGGTGCAATTTACCGCCAGAAATAATCACATCATAGAGCAATAAATTATTTAGGTGACCGTAGCGAATCGGCCGAGGCGTTCCGATTGTTCAACACGTCAGTAAATATGTAATAACCACTGCCCTGTCCGGCCTGGAAGCGGGTAATACTCCCAGTAGTTTCCGAGAGGTCCACTGCTGGTGAGACTTTACCACTAGATTTCCATACAAAATGTCAGTAGACTTACTTACTTCTGGCTTGTTTTGTTTGTTTGCTGGGTTTATCGCCCGGTAAACAGTCAGGGTCATTTTGAAGCGAGGACAATTTAAAATTCGTTCACACATATGTTTGTGACAAACAATACACGTAAACACATTACCTTAAAATGACAGACGTTGACTCGTGGTATATCACCAATTGACCTACTATATAGCAATACAGAATCGTACGGAGACCCTCAAATAGGTTATTGTCTGTGTCGTCTGCTCAGGAGACATTCACGCAATTCTTTAAGGGACATCTAAACAGCGAACCAGTAAAACAGTGATATTTTACAAACCTATAAATTCCTACTATGGTGCAATTTAACAGAAGTAGCTTTATCAACTTCTAGTATTTTATATAATGTTTATATTGTACAGCAAATTATTGGTGAATTGAAGATACTACATGTCCAAACAAACATTTTGGTATATTACATGACTATTATTGTGCATATCTTTAGATATTTATTTGTGTTTGGAATTCAACACCATTCTCCTATATAGATAACCCTTAATGCAATCTTTTCTCTTAATTTTGCCCTGTTTGGCACACCAAATGTGTCAATTTTATGTCATTGGTTTTCATTCTATTCGGCGCTCTGTCCAAGGGCGCCCGATTTTATCCCCTCTGTCCCAGGGCGCCCGATTTTATCCCCCTCTGTCCCAGGGCGCCAGATTTTATCCCCCTCTGTCCCAGGGCGCCAGATTTTATCCCCCTCTGTCCCAGGGCGCCAGATTTTATCATTATGTTTATTTTTCGTTCTCTCACGAGGGCCGATTCTATTCATCTGTGTTTTTTTCTCTCAAGGCGCCCGTAATTATGCCCATGACTATTTGGTTTTCTGTCCCAAGGCGACATTTCTGATGAGTTATCCGAGATATTTTGCGCTCTGTCACATGGCGCCAATTCTTATGAGTTACCCGGGCTATTAGGCGCCTTTTTCTTTGACCCAGATTATTAAGCACTGTCTCCCAATGCCTTCGTTTTGGAATGGCACTGGCTGGTCACCATTGTCTCCTCCGACGTGAACAATAACAGCTAATGGTTGTTATGGCGACTTTGGCGCTAGAGGATGGAATATAACAGTAGCACCACTTGTCATCATTCAAATTATCACGACATAGGGTAGAGAGACAATAATTAGACCAAATGATGATTATACATGATGTATTAGGTAAAATGTGAGACAAGTTTTAGAAGCTATCACCCTAATTTTACACCTTACGTATATAGTATATAGTCAAATACATTACCTGTATCTCGATGCCCCACACACAAACGCATACTCCACCGTTTGACAAAATATTTTCAGTAACGACTCCTACTTTCGCTTTTGGACGCCTCGCAGACTTTGACAAAGAGTTATCTCAATGCCTACTTCTGTTTTCGGTTTTTGAAATCCGACATACTTTGACAAGGTATATTTTCAGCACACCACACTGCCACAGTTGATGGTAATATCATTTATCACATTAATCATGAACATTGCGATTTCCTTGATATCTCACAAACACTCATTAAACACTCTATTGGCCGCTGTTTTCACAGCTATATGCTTCGTTATTACATTCCGTATGCACAATGCTTTGTCTGCATGTAGGGAAGCTATTCTCACGGCAGCTGATGTATCAACCAGAGGGTCATTATTTTCATACGAAATAATTCCTTCTGTGCAAATAACAATGTTTCGGGTGAAATGGAACTCCAAACCCAATTACCGTGAATTGACATCAGTGTTTAGACATGAGTTTAGATACTGGAACGTGTGCAGTGTTGATGTTACTTTCAACATGAATTTAGATCCAGCTGGATTTGAGTGTCCCCGCGAAACCACTTAACCAAACCACCGCTTGTCTGTAGATGAAATAGACATTTTCCAATTCGGCCTTGCTCTATATCTTACGAAAGCAGACATCTAGACAAGGAATGGCACCGCGATCACCAGGCAGCATTGTGTGGAAATACTCACAGGCGTTTCCTGAAGGGCCTCGAACAGAACTGATACGAACTCAATAACGCACAGTCTTCAACGATCTACAGGGATTTCAGGTGCCGGTATCCATGGCAACATTAGGTGTTCGACCTCTAGTAATTGGAGTATGACCTTTGACCTGCCATCACAGGTGGCTACTGATGAAGAGAGTTGTGAACAGATTTCGATATCTGACCGGTATACGTCGTTATCTCAGAGAACCCAGAACTGATTGGTTTTGTATGTATATACCCTCCACACACGCCCGGGGGGAGGGATCACCTTTGTAAATCAATATCATGTTGAGGTACAGATTAGCACGTGCTTAACGCGTGCTGGGATACCCTGGGGACACACGAGCCGGAATTACTTAGGCCAGCTAGGCGTTAGTAACGAACTGTTGGTAAAGTGAGTACTCCATTAGATAGGACGTACCTTACCGGCCGATAGAATTAAAACACCACAAAAGTTCGGGATAAAATAGTACCTACAAAAATGTAAGTTCGGGATAAAATAGTACCTACAAAAATGTAAGTTCGGGATAAAATAGCACCTACAAAAAATACAATTCCTCATACTCGTTGATTGATATTAATTTAATACAAAATGAAACAATATCCATAAACACTAGCCACGTAATGTTGTCACTGTGGTCAGATAAACACTGGATACCTATATAACTGTACTGTTGTCACTGTGGTCAGATAAACACTGGATACCTATATAACTGTACTGTTGTCACTGTGGTCAGATAAACACTGGATACCTATATAACTGTACTGTTGTCACTGTGGTCAGATAAACACTGGATACCTATATAACTGTACTGTTGTCACTGTGGTCAGATAAACACTGGATACCTATATAACTGTACTGTTGTCACTGTGGTCAGATAAACACTGGATACCTATATAACCGTACTGTTGTCACTGTTGTCAGATAAACACTGGATACCTATATAACCGTACTGTTGTCACTGTGGTCAGATAAACACTGGATACCTATATAACTGTACTGTTGTCACTGTGGTCAGATAAACACTGGATACCTATATAACTGTACTGTTGTCACTGTGGTCAGATAAACACTGGATACCTATATAACTGTACTGTTGTCACTGTGGTCAGATAAACACTGGATACCTATATAACTGTACTGTTGTCACTGTGGTCAGATAAACACTGGATACCTATATAACTGTACTGTTGTCACTGTGGTCAGATAAACACTGGATACCTATATAACCGTACTGTTGTCACTGTTGTCAGATAAACACTGGATACCTATATAACCGTACTGTTGTCACTGTGGTCAGATAAACACTGGATACCTATATAACTGTACTGTTGTCACTGTGGTCAGATAAACACTGGATACCTATATAACTGTACTGTTGTCACTGTGGTCAGATAAACACTGGATACCTATATAACTGTACTGTTGTCACTGTGGTCAGATAAACACTGGATACCTATATAACTGTACTGTTGTCACTGTACATGAAGTTATTACCATGTAGGACGATGCCAATCGTTCTAATTACATCTGCATTTCGTCGTATATGTAAATGTCGTTTATGAAGGACCAGGTCACAACAATAAATACCTTCGGAACTTATCCAGTCTAATTTATAGTAATCAAGCGTCTGGTCAAACGAGACCAAGTATACATAGAAACAAGAGGCCCATGGGGCCTGTTTCGCTCACCTGGTTGGATTTGACCAAACGTCAAAATAATTTTCATTAATAGCTTTATTTGTCAATCTCGAACAATGCTACATGTATATATGGTTATAGTTTTGGGATCTCAATTGCTTTAAAGAAATAACCCAGAAATGAAATCCAGACTCTCTAAGGATATTAAAAGGATTGTTTTTAGAATGCATTTAAAGAAACTAAGTCCCTTGGGGTGGGGAAAGACCCTACTAATATATCAGGATTGTGTTTATCCCTTAACGTCCTGCGAAGCTATACATGGTTCAAGAGTCAAGAGTCAAGACATTTTGTTTAAAGTCAAATATTATAAAACAAGACAACATTAGCACTGTAGTGCTATTCTTGCGACAAACAATAGTAAAATTAATATGATCACAGAACATGCATAAATTGTTACACATTTAAATATGTAGATCTATCACAGTTTCATATTAATACTAAATTAATCGTTTAATAATGGACTCTTGTAACTCTCACAGGCGTCGTGAAAGAATAAATTAAAACACTATCAAAGTGTAATGTACATATATGCTAACATAGCACACAATAAAAATTGACATAGTATACACAAATATAGTGTGTATTAAGAGAGACTAGACCTGTCGGTCAGAAAAATTAAAGCTGAAATTTATAAGTTTATTACATACATGGTTATGGGATGGATATCTCAACAGTTTGAAAAATAAAACCAAGACACTACTGGTAAATCCACTTTTTAAAATCACAATATGGGGAAAATGTTGTGATAGGGATTATAGTCTATTTCAAAGTAGTTCACCTTTTTTTTACCTGTGATTTACCTGTGATTTTCACCTGTGTTACCTGTGCTACATGGCTCATACCTATAAGGAACTATAAGATATAAGTAGCTACATGTATAATTTTATGCAGTACTTTATATAGGAAAAAATACACATTGATTACAGTATTATTATTTTGTTGTTATTTATGAGGCGCAATGTACCTGTTTATAAGTATTTATATTTAAATATACAGTACTTTATATGAAAAAAAAAAATTGTTTAAAAGCTATTAATGTTTAATATTAAAAGTAATAAGATGTATTTTCATTTGATGTTGTACAATTCAAAATTTATGTCAGCATTTAAATTTCGTTTACCTATCTACTATCTATGTTTATGTAAAGAGAATTCCGGTCGTTATCCAAGCTGATGTTAATTAAATTCACGAATAAATGATAAAATTAAAAAAAAATACTATAACTTAGTGTTATTTTCCCCACTTCTCGGGTACATAAATATACCTCTCTTTTTGCCCACTTTTTAGCACAGGTAAATCATACAGGTAAACACAGGTAAAATTATTATGGAACTGACTATAATTGGTTTTCCATTGTTCTCCTATGTATACACTTTTCTTTGTTCTAAAAAAAGTGGGCAAATGGAGAACACACCTTTATGACTAGTAGCGATTTAAAGCAAATGTTGACGGACGACGGACGGACGGACGCCACGCCATGGCATAAGCTCACCGGACCTTCGGTCCAGGTGAGCTAAAATACCAGAAGTGGTTATATGTACGTGTGTAGCAACCAGGCGGTGCCTTTTTATAAACCGAGTGTATACAACTTATCTTTCATGTATAATGTTGTATAGTATGGAGGGGTTACATATTATATAGAGACATCGATATGACGCCAAACTCGTGCGGTGATAACAAGAAATGATATATTCGCTCAAGTTATTTTAACGAGAGTTTCCAATCGTGTTATATCAATGTAGCAGAACATTTTCTTGTGTCTTGGAAAGACATCTGCATAATTCAAAAATTACGTGTAATCCTGTTTTTCAATCCAGTTTTCGATAACCTACAAAACTAACTATGAGCGGCCCCATTTGGACCCAAAACACCCAGTACTCAACGTCTTCAAGAGGATACTCCCGTTAATGGGCTTCACGCGGAGTAATGGTAGACTTCAACATCGGGAATATTTGGGGGGAGGGAGGGGGATGGGGGATCCTCAACTACCACTCGATGTATTACTGTACTTATGTATGGCACACGTCCAATGTAGCCTTGGTTGAGGAAGCCACGACGAGGTACCTAGGTGAACGTTTTGACACACTATCCAACTTTAAAGTTAATCGAATATTTTGGTAAAGTATGCTAAGTAATCATAAAGTACAAATTTAAAAAGAACATATCAGACGTGAGCTACGTGTGTGTATGTTAGAGATGTTCAATGATAGGGAGCGTGGAACGATTCCTTCGTGTCGCGTACACACGGGAAGTAAGTCTGACTGAGATACTGTAAACTTGTATATTTCAGCGACACTCCTATTTTAGCGATTTTCGCGCTGAGAACATTGAGATAAATTACACGACTTTTTTTAGACAACAGTGAGGATGCGCCAATTCTTCTTTATGCTGATCGTTATAAATTGATGATTGAAGCGTATTTTATGTCGGAACAGTCAAACAGATGAGAGACATTTTCTTACAACTTTCAAGCTATTCCCCACAACATATAAATTGCATTTTCATCACGTTACATATACAATCCGCGTATATTCTAACTCTAAAATGTAGCAATGCACGAAAAAAAGAATTCGATAAAATGAAAGCGCTTGCGGCATACTGATGAACTCTCTCACAACTTCTTGGTTTACAGATAAACGCAAACATTTGTTTATTCACAAATATCGGATGCTTCTTGCTTAACTTTTTATTCTAACAAATAATACACGCCGACATCTGATTCGCACCATCATTGTTTGTCAACGAATTAGTGACTGTTTCTCACTACACTGTGGCCCCGGTACAGAACATTGAGCAGGACGGCTACACAAGGTGGAAGGCATTTCACGAGATCAAGAACATCCGCCACCTCATTTGAAATAGAGCACCTGCCAAATGTCTTTTACGCTAGTCTTCGATATCACTCAAATCTCGTCTATGTGTATACACGTATGTGAAAGCTACCTGCCGCCATCCGTCGTTCACGGCCGTATAATATATACCAGATCAGTAGCTTCTCCAGTAGTGACGTCATATAATAAGATATTTCACTACATGACAGGAGTTGGCATGCCAATGTGTACATGTATTTTACCTTGCTGAGCAGAAAATAGCGTAACCAGCAATCGGAGCACGTCGGGAATATTCGCAAAAGCGTTTAATCGCAGGTCAATCGGAATCCCTCGTCATTTTCTACGTTCGCAATCGGAACCCCTCGTAATTTTCTCCAATCACCTGGACCCATCATTTTCATGTGTATTCATACACTTACCTCCGAGCCTACGTTCGCAGACGGAGGCGAGGTGTTCCGATTGCCTACGTTCGCAGACGGAGGCGAGGTGTTCCGATTGGTCGCAGGTGAACAGAAGCATCAGTTAAATCTGAAATACATTTTGTATGCTTCGAATTCTTCAATATTGAAATATGTCGTTAAAAACTATTCCAACTTGTAAACGTAGCTCTAACTGAAATTGATATAACGATGGCAGGATCTTAACATAGTCCTAAAGGAAAAGGCCCGATTTACACTGCGTCGTAAGGGTAAGCAACTTCTGCATCATCGATGACAGCCGCAATGCAAGTGTATGCACAATCTGGGAAATGTCAGGTTTTCAAAATGAGAATTGGGGAAATGATCATGGAACCACCAGGTATATCAACAACCACAGAACTAGGGTAGTCACAACGGAACCACCAGGTATATCAACAACCACAGAACTAGGGTAGTGACAACAAAACCACCAGGTATATCAACAACCACAGAACTAGGGTAGTGATCACGGAACCACCAGGTATATCAACAACCACAGAACTAGGGTAGTGACAACAGAACCACCAGGTATATCAACAACCACAGAACTAGGGTAGTGACAACAGAACCACCAGGTATATCAACAACCACAGAACTAGGGTGGTGACAAAGGAACCACCAGGTATATCAACAACCACAGAACTAGGGTAGTGACAACAGAACCACCAGGTATATCAACAACCACAGAACTGGGGTAGTGATCACGGAACCACCAGGTATATCAACAACCACAGAACTAGGATAGTGACAACGGAACCACCAGGTATACATTGTATCAACAACCACAGAACTAGGGTAGTCACAACGGAACCACCAGGTATATCAACAAAATGAAGGTTATAATAGACGGATCAAATGAATGTTAATTGACTTTAAACAATGACACGTCAATATGGTCCGCTTCCGTTTTCATTTCATTCCGTGTTCCGAATCACGGTGTACAGTACTTTAGTTGCCATGTTCTTTAAGGCATAATCGTTTTGGCAGACTCACGGATAATACTGCTCAATGTTTCTCAATTTTTTAAAAAGAAATTTTGAAAATTTCTTCGCTATGCTTTAGACATGTACCTTCCATTTGAGTATCAAATTTAAAATCCGAAATATTTTAAACACAAAATCGACTGTTTATCACTTCCCCGCCCCGATCAATCCTATCCAAAAATATATGCTTAAGATAAACACAAAATTGTGTATCCATGGCAACGGCAGGGTACCTTCTTCCTATAGATTCTGGTAAGGATTTCAGCAGCTGGACCCCACCTGTTTCGCACCTGTCCAGGTAGCTAATTACAACCGCAAGGTACAACATTCTCGTGAAATAGATTCGTTTATGGAAACCTGGTGTTGCTGAAGGTGTCTAATTTACGTCATATAAACAGTTTTTACAGAAATTGGGCCCATTCTCACAGCATTTTCTGTGTATCTATCACATAACCTTCGTCCGTAATCATTCCACTAATGAATGTGTCAAAAATCTCCAGATTACAATCCTTAGATTACAAATATACTTCCTTTATGATCACGCGAGAATAATGTAATCAAATGTTGTCAAGCATAATGAGATATCTGTTATCTATACTTGAAAATGGAGCTTTTTATGAAATGAAGCTGAATATATGTACGGTGCCAAACATCCGAAAAAATCGGCGGTAAAAGTTAGTTCTCCATCAATTACTGTGCCACATAGTTTTCACGTTGAAGGTTTCGAGCAAATGTCTTGTCAAGAAAACAGATTACATGTCTTGTGTGAGTTAACACGGTAATAAGTCTAAAAGGGATCATCGTATATAATCAGTGTCGAAAACGAATTCAATTTTAAGTACATTCTATGAATGAATGAATGAATGAATGAATGAAGAAGGGTGAATGATTTACCAAAAACCATTAAACCATAATAAACAGAAAAAGTAGCATTTCAATGATATACCGGTACATTTATATCATTATAAAAGCTCTTCTACAAGAATTAATTCTTTATTCATTATCATAGACACAGTGGGTGTGACGCTCATATAACATGAGTTGGAATATTTATTCAATTATGAATAAAAAAAATAGATATATAAATAAATAGGTACATAATAAAATTAATAACAATCAATTAATAAATTCATTTATATATTTTTTTCATTCAATTGTAGCAACGCCTGGTGACGTTAGCATTACAGTGTAACCATTAGGTGACAATACTGTAACAATATACAACCTTAAAAAATGTCAGACGGCACCCATACCCCTATGAATGTCATGACCCCATTGCTAACGTCATTGCTATTGTGAAATCATTATCATTGTATTTGCGTTTTATTGAATTTCCATACGTTCAGATGGAATTACTCAAATCAGTTAATTGCGAAAGTCGGCACATAAGCACTGCGAAAAGTCAATGAGATACAGACAAAAGTTTCATTTCCAAGAATGTTCCAAATGCTAAAATCTTTAAAAGCAATAACTTAAAGACGATAACAAATTCTACGGGAACATTCGGTGTCGCCTCGAAGACATTATAAGGGACCAACCAACCAATTGTTTTTCCACAGACTTCAGTGTTAATGTTTTGGAGTTTTGGAGTTAAAATTCTTGAATTCAATTTGGCCATTATGATTTACAAAAAAAATGTATAACGAAAGTTTAGGGTTTCTTATAACACTTAAACAAAAAATAAACTCAAACTTCGGGTAATTTTTTCAAGGGTAGCCATTTTGAAATTGGGTGAATTCCGCATTAAAAATTCAAAAAATCTGAAATTATCACCTATTAAATATTATGATCTGAACTTCTGAATAAAAACCCAAAACTCACCAAATTTTATCAGCATTACCTAAGGATAGTTACCTATCAGGCTACATATCTATTTTGGAACTTCATAATATATTGGCCAATCAGTGGCTGCCAATCATTTTATCCCTGGCTCAGCCTTCTATACACAGGGCAAGTTTCAAAAGTATCATTTTCAATTTGTTGGTTTTTCCCTATAAAACTTCCAGATCCAACTTAGGCAAAATGTTAAATAGTTTTGTAATGATAAATGAAATGGAAACCCGCTATCTCATAACTTTGAGAAGGTTCTGACTTCGGCTATAATCAGTGACGTTAAAAACCCTATTATTCGACGATTCGTAACCTTTGTTTGTAACCAAAACGTTCAACGTCTATGTAGAGTTCCGGTTTGATTTTCATACAAGTCCATGAGACGGTAATTGGACGATACAGAAGTTCCACACAGCCCGAGTTTGTCAGTAGCCTTAGGGATAACAACTGTTTTTCTGGAATCATGCCACAGAGTTTGTTATGTAAATAAAAGTGAATTCGGGAGGAGATTTCAGTGTTTGTTTACCGTTGGAAGAAATAGCCGTACGTTTGTTGTTTAAACAAGCAGTTTTGGACTAATAATACAATACACTCAAGCCAATAGTAAAAAGCTCTCAATGTTCTACTGTCCTGTTAAACGTAAATAATTATCAACAAATACTAATTCAATATTGTGTTTATTATCTATTTTCTTATTACTAACTATTTGTTTGGAACACCAATGATTTGCTTGTAGACATGCAGTTTTCTTATTTTTTTACGGCGATCGTTTTCATTCTCATCGCCATTTTAATTGTGATTTATTTCCGGTCAAATCTCAAAAAAGATTCCCAATTTCGACCACCAGCCTCGATCGGGTCATTCGATTGGCTTATCGGGCCTCAAATATCAGGGCATTAGGGAAGTTTCCTTCTAAAACGGACAGAGATATCCAATTAGTGGACAAACACTAGTGTCGAAAGTGCTAGGTTTGTCAAAATGCATCATCAATCTTAAAACAACAAAAAACACTTACTTCAGCTTTATCCTGGGTCACGTCTAAATCTCTCAGCAGTTCGATTTCCTTTTTCCGGAATTCGTCCTTGAGACTCTGTATAGTGTCTTTAAGACTTCTGACCTCGCCGTACAGTTTAGTCAGTTCCTGATCCTTGACCTTGACCGATCCTGTCAGTTTTTCTGTTGAAATAAACATCAAAACGTAAACATAATTTTATTACATTTGACAAATGATATTTCAATTCACGTATTTTGCTGCAGTTTGATATACTAAAATGTATGCAGATTCATAAGTTTCGTTGTTGTTTTAAAATAGATTAATTCAATAATATTTCATAATCTTTTAACATTAAACAATATTCCAAACAAAATGGGCCTGCATAGCCAAACTGACAAGTCCTAGAAGGACCAAACAGCTGTATGATGTCCCTAAAATCACTGACAAGTCATAGAAGGACGAAACAGTTGTATGATGTCCCTAACATCACTGGCGGGTCCTAGAAAGACCAAACAGCTGTATGATGTCCCTAAAATCACTGACAAGTCATAGAAGGACGAAACAGTTGTATGATGTCCCTAACATCACTGACGGGTCCTAGAAGGATGGAACATTTATATGATGTTCCTAACATCACTGACGGGTCCTAGAAGGACAAACAGCTGTATGATGTCCCTAACATCACTGACGTGTCCTAGAAAGACCAAACAGCTGTATGATGTCCCTAACATCACTGACGTGTCCTAGAAAGACCAAACAGCTGTATGATGTCCCTAACATCACTGACGGGTCCTAGAAGGACCAAACAGCTGTATGATGTCCCTAACATCACTGACGGGTCCTAGAAAGACCAAACAGCTGTATGAAGTCCCTAATATCACTGACAAGTCCTAGAAGGACCAAACAGCTGTATGATGTCCCTAACATCACTGACAAGTCCCTAGAAAGACAAACAGCTGTATAATGTCCCTAACATCACTGACAAGTCCCTAGAAAGACCAAACAGCTGTATGAATGTCCCTAACATCACTGACGTGTCTGTTGTGAAGAAGTATCTTGCTGTCACGTGATTTATTGATATATAGTTTCGTACCTCAATATTTTAAGTTTCACTCCCATTTTGTTCAGGCTACATTGTATAACGTGTTGTCGACCAGACGACTTATTGCCATGACGACGCTGTTGGCACCAAAATACACTTTGTATTACACAGGGGAAATAATCCACAGTCTACTGTCTTCTGATGTACAGTATATATGTCCTTGGAACCCAATAAAGACAGAGGTAAAAGATCCGAAAATAAATTAAAGCTAAAAAGTTTTTTTTTATTGTGGTAGAAGATGACTGTAGACTATAAAAGGGATATTGACACAGTCACCACCTGATACATGTCGTGTCATGACACGTGGATTTCTATTGCTATCTTCTACGTAGCGTGTGTTAAAATTACCTCCCTTAGCAATGTCGTTGATAATAAAATATCACCAATTTTATCTTCATCACCACCTCAGTGATTCGGTAATTCATTTATATGAAATACTTTTCTGGATTTCGTCTCGTGAAAGACGGCGGCAAAAATAACTAAAAACAGAACTACATCATCATGTACATGTATGTAATATACATTATACGCGGTGTTGAAAAGTTAATATAATTTAATTCTTCTTACCACGAACATTTTATTAGCTTAAAATGTTATCAAAACACAATATAGCGGGAATCATATGTCTGTTTCGCCTTGTCAGTATAAGAAAAAAAAAAAAAAAAAAGAAAGAAAGAAAAAAACAGAAAAAACACTTAACCAATGTGATAGTATGGACTGTCCTTTTATAGAGTACAAACCCGATATAAACTTGTGGCATCATTTATAAATCTACCTCCCGGACACTTTTACTCATTTTACAAGCGAAATAAAAAAAATGTTTTAACTTAAAGTATAGACAAGTGTAAATATTGACGCACTGCAAAAGAAATACCAAATTTTGCAAAATCACTTAATCTCAATATTCACCTAAATATAATGTTTTTACCCCCAAATATCGCTCTTCCTGAAAAATGAGAAGAAAATAAATCTAATACGTTACAAAGCGTGTTCCAATTTGAATATAACCAATTTGCAAATGGGAAACGGTTAAAAAAATCACGTAATAAATAGAGTTTTGTTGAGATTCCCATGCTACAATACAACTTTAGCTATTGGTTTAGTTGTATAATACCACAGAAGTTTAAAGTCAGCGGACCATTAATTCCTGATGGTACTGCATACATGAAGAGTTTGTTGAGATGTCCAATATGTGATCTACAGATCTAGCTACATTGTATATACCAAGTTTGACTTACAATGTATACTTTTTGAAACCGAAAATCTTCGAGGTAAACTGGTGTCATTGTCGCCGCCGGACAATTTACACCAAAGCCTCGTTTCTGCGACATTTCCGTCCCCGTTTAGGCAAAACCAACGTTGCTATATGTAACGTTGTTTTTGATTGGCTAAGGACTGCGTAGTGATTTCTCAGAGGAAAGAGCCACAGTCATTTTAATTTATCACGGTAGATTAAATAATATTTGAATATATAGTTTTATGTTAAGAAACCATCATGCAAAAAGTAACTACTTTGTTCATGAACTGTTGGCTTGAGTGTACCTAGGATTTTGATAAACCAATTTAATGTAGTTCAATCCTCAAACATCTTTTTATGACGTATTTTCGTAATTCTCATCGCTACATCATCTTATGATGTCTTCATATGCCGCTCTGTCCTCGCTGTTTAATGTAAATTCATGGCGATTTCGACACCACGCAAGAAATACACTTATAAAATACAGCTAAGGGAGAATTGAAATTGTTAATAATCTTGAACGTAATTTTGATAGTAAATCCAATTACGTTGCAAAACTTCAGTGTCATGTCCGGATCCGTAATTGGTGATATGAAGATTTCGCACGACGCTTTAAATGTAGTACGGGAGAGAGAAGTGATCAGTCTAGTGCTTACGAATCTGAAAACATAAACACACCGCTCTTTCCCCACGTTTTCCTTCGAATGATGTACATAGTTCTAAAATCAAACGAGTATTTAGGATAAGATATAGGCTGATCTTGTGATAAAGAAGACATAACATGAAGATCGCGTGCAAGATAACGCACGAGCATGTCAAGGGCAAAAGTTTAACGTGTATACACGAATACGAAAATGGCTACATCTGAAGTATTCACCAAATGAATGCACTTGCGCTGTATATCATACATCGGTATCAAAAGAAAGAATATAACAGCAAAAATACAACCGACTTAAATCCAACTGATAAATTCGCTCCAAACAAGCAACGTTTACTGGCATACGTAACCACTGTCAGTACGGAAAAGTTTGTCACGTCGCGTCATATAAGCAATGAATAGTGGTATTAATGTTGTTATAGTCGATATGACAGCAAGATGTATGAGGGGGTGGTGGTGGGGGGGGGGGGGGGGGGGGGGGGGGGGGGGGGGGCAAATGCCATGGGAGCCCGGTATCTTGCTGACGTATCGACTATAACAACATTGAACTGTTCAATACGTTATTACATTGTATTGCCATTTTCGTTATATCCTGAGGCACTGGGTGTTATAGGCGTATAGATGCCACTGCCTCTTAGTATTGTGTGAATATAGATGAATGGCGTCAGCAATTGTAACGAATTTTTGGCAAATTCAAAATCTGACAGTGAAAGGGTTATGTGGGTGTTTTTGTTAAGATACATATCTTACATAACCGTTACGTTTTTACTCTGCTTTGATATTATGTCTCAATGGAGTTGTAAATCTGGACACTGTAATGTACAAGGTAAACGTATACCCGAACTGACGGTAATGGTGAAATTCGTGAGCAAAATCTATTTTCGTATCTCCAAAATACGAGGTTATGTACATACCAGATGTTTGCACCAATGCATGACCCGAACATGTAAGTAGATGCACGTCAATTACATGTGCGACCTTGACAATGTTATCTAAATGTCAGTGTTTAACCTACTCTGATACGGTACTACTGGTGTCTACAAGACTCACCAGTCCGTCTCGTCAAATTCGGTGTAATTAATCTTTATAAATGATAAATTAAGTGCGCAATGTGATCTTCAGCTATTAAAATCATTTTTTGAAAGCTTGAGGCGGGCAATCTCAGTAGGTAGGGATAATGTTACGAACACATGTATTGGCCTTATACTGTAGTGACGTACATTGTAGTAGTACGATAAAGTACTTGTAATTAAAAAAAATAAAGTTGATAATAATAATGCTTGTAATTAAAAAAAAATAAAGTTGATAATAATAAAAACAGTCAACAATGAGTACAAAACAGCGAAACAATGACCATTTACCGCAAAATTAGCTTCAAATGTTACTACAACTGCAATCTTCCTTAATATACATATAATAAACGTTTCCCTCTTAACTACGAAAAATAAAAGCGCTGCAAACGTGTATGTAAATACCTAAATCAGTGCAAATCACGAACAATGTAATTCGTTTGGTCCTATAAAGATTTATACCATATAGCCGATTATTTTCGCTGATAAAATCGCGACTTTCATTAAAGACGAAAGAGTTAAATTTCAACAAATACAAATTTCGCGATCTGACTGTAAAATCATATATAATGTTAGTGGATATAGCTCCCGATGTCGAATTACAAACCCTTTAACACGTGGTTAAATTGGTTTCGATGGTTTTTTTTACCTCTTTGAAAAAAAAAAAAAAAAAAACAATCGACGAAACAAATTTTCGCGTCCATGCTAATAACCCTTGAAATAGCAAAATTATCACCCCCGCAGAAATAGCCGGTCATACGGTAGGTATCGTTATCAGAACGCTGCGCGGTTACGTCACTCGCATAATATGACAAACATCAACTGAAATAAACGGTGTTTTAAAACACTTAAACGTACATATCTATAGAATATGTTTACAGTATAGACTCGTGTATCGCTATATCTTTTGCCCATTGGACTATAACACACACACACACACAATCATTTAATGAGTATAAAATGTAATATTAGCTCAAAAAGTATTTGAATCCATGTCATTTTGACGCTCCTTCTCTAGACAATCGTAAGAAGCAAACATCCAGATGACGTGACAGGTTGACGGAGCTGAACATTAAGGGCAATTGCACACATCATTTACGTGTGAGTTACATGTAACTAAAGACGCACGTACGGAATATACCGAGCCTCTCTGTGACCTATTTAAAAGCCGTTGTTCATTATGCTTTCTTTTTATTTCCCCAAACTCTGAAATCAGTACATCTTTTACTGCAAAAATATCCAGAATACACAAAAAGCAGCCGTGTTCAAACGAGTATATATCTCAAGCTGTCATCCGGACCCCACAGAAAACCTGGAAACGTGCACATCAAACAATTCCACTGTCTTGCAGCCGTCAACATTCAAGGCAATGCCGACTTCAGTAGATCAGATAGTTAAACTATTGTCAGTTTTCGGCAGCTCGACTCCGGTCTGACGTTCTCTAACTAAGGTATTCATTTAATCTATTTCGGATGAGTTGGTGAACTTACTACCAGGGGCCATCGTTTATCCCCACACGGAGTAAACTCAGATCTAGGCCTCGGTCGAACCTTGAGTTTGTGTCTAGTGATAATGTCTCATGTAATCTTAAAAAACAGAAATTGTTCAATTATTACATTCGTAGCTGTTGTTCGTTTAAATTTATTTCAGTTTAGATGCAAAAATCATTTAACACCGCTGACCACACCAGAAGCAAGGTCACTTGACGACAGCGCCAACATAACAGCTTAGGTCATTTAAAGCCGGCGTCCACAGAACAAAGGCCGTTTGACGCCGGTGCTAACACAACAGCCAAGGCCATTTGTCACTGGAGCCCATACCACAGCCAATGTCATTTGACGCCGACGCCCACACAAATCCAAAGGTCATTTGACACCGGTGTCCACACCACAAGCAATGTCATTTGACGACGGCGTGGACACAACAAAGGTCATTTGACGATGGCGTCCCGCAACAACCAAGCTCATTTGACACCGGTGTCCACACAACTAGTAATGTCATGTGACGCCGGCGTCCACACAAAAGCCACGGTCACTTGACACTGGCGCCCACACAACAGCCAATGTCATTTGACGCCGACACCCACACAACAGCCAAGGTCACTTGACGCCGGCACCCACACCACAAGCAATGTCATTTGACGACGGCGTGGACACAACATCGTAGGTCATTTAACAGCGGCGTCTACACAACAAAAGTTATTTGACAATGGCGTCTCGCAACAACCAAGTTCATTTGACACCGGTATCCACACCACTAGCAATGTCATTTGTCGTCGGCGCCCACACAAAAGCCACTGTCTTGACTTCGGCGCCCACACAACAGCCAAGGTCATTTGACTTCAGCGCCCACACGACAGCCAAGGTTATTTGACGCCGGCGCCCACACAACAGCCAAGGTCATTTGACTCCGGCGCCCACACAACAGCCAAGGTCATATGACGCCGGCGCCCACACAACAGCCAAGGTCATTTGACGCCGGCGCCCACACAACAGCCAAGGTCATTTGACATCGGCGCTCACACAACAGCCAAGGTCATATGACGCCGGCCTTCACATATAAATGTACAAACATGGAACAATGAGGAACTGTGTTATCATTGTAGTCAGCGAGAAAACTAGCACCTAGGGACACTTGATGTAAGATGTGGGCGATACCGCGTGGACAGGGCATTATAGATTATTGTTTTTGAATAGATGCATGCATAATGCAACAATACTCACAATACTAGAATCTTCATATATTGACTTTATATAACCAGCATACAGTCGTGAGAGTCAATCAATATTTTTTTATTCCCTTTTTATTGATTTAGTTTCATTCTGTACTTTCACCGTAACCTGTAAAATCGATGTCGCTTAAGGCATCGAAAAAAAGGTGAAAATTGTAATACGATCGTGTGTTGAATATCATTATCGCATTATAATGAATATTACAAAATAATAATTTCCACTCTTCAATGAAGGCCACCATTATTTGCCAGGATCCCTATTAAAACTTCTAAAATAATATTTCCCCCGCGACGAAGTATTTCATTTTCAGAAAAAAAAAACATTGTGTTATCCAACCTTCATTGATTTCTAGCGAATCTCTGTATAATGCCGACGATAACTTAACGATTTTCTGGTAAGCCTCTATAAAATATGAGAGACTGATTTCACCTTACAGTGATACCAACTTCAATAAAATAATGAACGTTCATTACTTCCCCTTAAAATCTCGATAAACTTCAAAAATATTTCATGCCATTCAATGAATAAGTTATTTTTATGTTAAACCTTGATAGGGTAATAACTAGTTCATTTTTGTCTCAATACATTACAGGTCACACTTCCGTTTATTCTGATCATGATACGGGCGAAAACAACAATACGATATTGTATATCTTATACAATACCCAAAGTTACATACTTTAAATCCACCGTACAGTGGTTAAAGTACGGCCTAGCTCTACATACCACACGTGGTTAAAGTACGGCCTAGCTCTACATACCACACGTGGTTAAAGTACGGCCTAGCTCTACATACCACACGTGGTTAAAGTACGGCCTAGCTCTACATACCACACGTGGTTAAAGTACGGCCTAGCTCTACATACCACACGTGGTTAAAGTACGGCCTAGCTCTACATACCACACGTGGTTAAAGTACGGCCTAGCTCTACATACCACACGTGGTTAAAGTACGGCCTAGCTCTACATACCACACGTGGTTAAAGTACGGCCTAGCTCTACATACCACACGTGGTTAAAGTACGGCCTAGCTCTACATACCACACGTGGTTAAAGTACGGCCTAGCTCTACATACCACACGTGGTTAAAGTACGGCCTAGCTCTACATACCACACGTGGTTAAAGTACGGCCTAGCTCTACATACCACACGTGGTTAAAGTACGGCCTAGCTCTACATACCACACGTGGTTAAAGTACGGCCTAGCTCTACATACCACACGTGGTTAAAGTACGGCCTAGCTCTACATACCACACGTGGTTAAAGTACGGCCTAGCTCTACATACCACACGTGGTTAAAGTACGGCCTAGCTCTACATACCACACGTGGTTAAAGTACGGCCTAGCTCTACATACCACACGTGGTTAAAGTACGGCCTAGCTCTACATACCACACGTGGTTAAAGTACGGCCTAGCTCAACATACCACACGTGGTTAAAGTACGGCCTAGCTCTACATACCACACGTGGTTAAAGTACGGCCTAGCTCTACATACCACACGTGGTTAAAGTACGGCCTAGCTCTACATACCACACGTGGTTAAAGTACGGCCTAGCTCTACATACCACACGTGGTTAAAGTACGGCCTAGCTCTACATACCACACGTGGTTAAAGTACGGCCTAGCTCTACATACCACACGTGGTTAAAGTACGGCCTAGCTCTACATACCACACGTGGTTAAAGTACGGCCTAGCTCTACATACCACACGTGGTTAAAGTACGGCCTAGCTCTACATACCACACGTGGTTAAAGTACGGCCTAGCTCTACATACCACACGTGGTTAAAGTACGGCCTAGCTCTACATACCACACGTGGTTAAAGTACGGCCTAGCTCTACATACCACACGTGGTTAAAGTACGGCCTAGCTCTACATACCACACGTGGTTAAAGTACGGCCTAGCTCTACATACCACACGTGGTTAAAGTACGGCCTAGCTCTACATACCACACGTGGTTAAAGTACGGCCTAGCTCTACATACCACACGTGGTTAAAGTACGGCCTAGCTCTACATACCACACGTGGTTAAAGTACGGCCTAGCTCTACATACCACACGTGGTTAAAGTACGGCCTAGCTCTACATACCACACGTGGTTAAAGTACGGCCTAGCTCTACATACCACACGTGGTTAAAGTACGGCCTAGCTCTACATACCACACGTGGTTAAAGTACGGCCTAGCTCTACATACCACACGTGGTTAAAGTACGGCCTAGCTCTACATACCACACGTGGTTAAAGTACGGCCTAGCTCTACATACCACACGTGGTTAAAGTACGGCCTAGCTCTACATACCACACGTGGTTAAAGTACGGCCTAGCTCTACATACCACACGTGGTTAAAGTACGGCCTAGCTCTACATACCACACGTGGTTAAAGTACGGCCTAGCTCTACATACCACACGTGGTTAAAGTACGGCCTAGCTCTACATACCACACGTGGTTAAAGTACGGCCTAGCTCTACATACCACACGTGGTTAAAGTACGGCCTAGCTCTACATACCACACGTGGTTAAAGTACGGCCTAGCTCTACATACCACACGTGGTTAAAGTACGGCCTAGCTCTACATACCACACGTGGTTAAAGTACGGCCTAGCTCTACATACCACACGTGGTTAAAGTACGGCCTAGCTCTACATACCACACGTGGTTAAAGTACGGCCTAGCTCTACATACCACACGTGGTTAAAGTACGGCCTAGCTCTACATACCACACGTGGTTAAAGTACGGCCTAGCTCTACATACCACACGTGGTTAAAGTACGGCCTAGCTCTACATACCACACGTGGTTAAAGTACGGCCTAGCTCTACATACCACACGTGGTTAAAGTACGGCCTAGCTCTACATACCACACGTGGTTAAAGTACGGCCTAGCTCTACATACCACACGTGGTTAAAGTACGGCCTAGCTCTACATACCACACGTGGTTAAAGTACGGCCTAGCTCTACATACCACACGTGGTTAAAGTACGGCCTAGCTCTACATACCACACGTGGTTAAAGTACGGCCTAGCTCTACATACCACACGTGGTTAAAGTACGGCCTAGCTCTACATACCACACGTGGTTAAAGTACGGCCTAGCTCTACATACCACACGTGGTTAAAGTACGGCCTAGCTCTACATACCACACGTGGTTAAAGTACGGCCTAGCTCTACATACCACACGTGGTTAAAGTACGGCCTAGCTCTACATACCACACGTGGTTAAAGTACGGCCTAGCTCTACATACCACACGTGGTTAAAGTACGGCCTAGCTCTACATACCACACGTGGTTAAAGTACGGCCTAGCTCTACATACCACACGTGGTTAAAGTACGGCCTAGCTCTACATACCACACGTGGTTAAAGTACGGCCTAGCTCTACATACCACACGTGGTTAAAGTACGGCCTAGCTCTACATACCACACGTGGTTAAAGTACGGCCTAGCTCTACATACCACACGTGGTTAAAGTACGGCCTAGCTCTACATACCACACGTGGTTAAAGTACGGCCTAGCTCTACATACCACACGTGGTTAAAGTACGGCCTAGCTCTACATACCACACGTGGTTAAAGTACGGCCTAGCTCTACATACCACACGTGGTTAAAGTACGGCCTAGCTCTACATACCACACGTGGTTAAAGTACGGCCTAGCTCTACATACCACACGTGGTTAAAGTACGGCCTAGCTCTACATACCACACGTGGTTAAAGTACGGCCTAGCTCTACATACCACACGTGGTTAAAGTACGGCCTAGCTCTACATACCACACGTGGTTAAAGTACGGCCTAGCTCTACATACCACACGTGGTTAAAGTACGGCCTAGCTCTACATACCACACGTGGTTAAAGTACGGCCTAGCTCTACATACCACACGTGGTTAAAGTACGGCCTAGCTCTACATACCACACGTGGTTAAAGTACGGCCTAGCTCTACATACCACACGTGGTTAAAGTACGGCCTAGCTCTACATACCACACGTGGTTAAAGTACGGCCTAGCTCTACATACCACACGTGGTTAAAGTACGGCCTAGCTCTACATACCACACGTGGTTAAAGTACGGCCTAGCTCTACATACCACACGTGGTTAAAGTACGGCCTAGCTCTACATACCACACGTGGTTAAAGTACGGCCTAGCTCTACATACCACACGTGGTTAAAGTACGGCCTAGCTCTACATACCACACGTGGTTAAAGTACGGCCTAGCTCTACATACCACAGTGGTTAAAGTACGGCCTAGCTCTAACATACCACACGTGGTTAAAGTACGGCCTAGCTCTACATACCACACGTGGTTAAAGTACGGCCTAGCTCTACATACCACACGTGGTTAAAGTACGGCCTAGCTCTACATACCACACGTGGTTAAAGTACGGCCTAGCTCTACATACCACACGTGGTTAAAGTACGGCCTAGCTCTACATACCACACGTGGTTAAAGTACGGCCTAGCTCTACATACCACACGTGGTTAAAGTACGGCCTAGCTCTACATACCACACGTGGTTAAAGTACGGCCTAGCTCTACATACCACACGTGGTTAAAGTACGGCCTAGCTCTACATACCACACGTGGTTAAAGTACGGCCTAGCTCTACATACCACACGTGGTTAAAGTACGGCCTAGCTCTACATACCACACGTGGTTAAAGTACGGCCTAGCTCTACATACCACACGTGGTTAAAGTACGGCCTAGCTCAATGTACCATCGAAGGTTAAAGTATTGCCCAAATTAACGAAAATCAAACGATATTGATTCACGTAGCATTTCGAGGTAAATATAACTTGGCTTAAGATTAAAAAAGAAAATAAATGAAAATCAAATATAAACATTTCTAAAAATGCACTTATTTGTGAAGGTGACAATGCTTGTAGGAATCTCTCCGTCTCTGGTAAGGTGACGTCAGTTTAAAGTACAATCAGATCAAGAACACGTGGGAACTTCACCTGTGAACACTTCGTTTGTACTTTAACCGTGTAGCTCGGGCTGATTCAAAGAGACATTAAACGTCGCCCTCGCCCCTATATCCATACAACTTCCAAAACCTGTTATGTATAGTCGAACTGTAAACAAGCGTCCCTTACGTCCTATCATCTTCAGTAATTCCTAAACTTGTCTCATAAATGAATCGTAAACAAACATCTCTTTTTTCATTATCAACGGGGATTCCAAATATTGTTTTACAGAATTTTATATACTGATCCTCAATCGAATAAAAACGATATTCATATCCAACCTTAGTTAAAAGGCTAATTCATCAATT
Source organism: Pecten maximus (assembly GCF_902652985.1). NCBI lineage: Eukaryota > Metazoa > Mollusca > Bivalvia > Pectinida > Pectinidae > Pecten > Pecten maximus. The sequence continues at coordinate 29,970,159 of NC_047032.1, forward strand.
GATTTCCTTATTTATTTATTAATGAATAATTATTCTGATGATCACTGATATATTTTGGGTGTACTTGCACGAATACCTGCATTTTGTTTCCCCGACAACGTGGACAAGTTCCGTAGGTTGATTTCAGCCTCATTCTCCTGTTTCTGTAATAGTTTGTTAGGTGACCTACGGATAGAGTGCCAGACATGTATTGGTGATGTAAATGGCCCCGGACATGTATTGTTGATACAAATGGCCCTAGACATGTATTGGTGATGTAAATGGTCCCAGACATGTATTGGTGATACGAATGGCCCCAGACATGTATTGGTGATACAAATGGCCGCATACATGTATTGATGATATAAATGGTCCTAGATTTGTGTTTGTGATACAAATTGTCCAAGACATGTATTGGTGATATAAATGGCCCCAGACATGTATTGGTTATACAAATGGCCCCAGACATGTATTGGTAATACACATGGCCCCAGACATTTATTGGTTATACAAATGGCCCCAGACATTTATTGGTTATACAAATGGCCCCAGACATATTTTGGTGATATAAATGGCCCCAGACATGTATTGGTTATACAAATGGCCCCAGACATGTATTGGTGATATAAATGGCCCCAGACATGTATTGGTAATACACATGGCCCCAGACATGTATTATTGATACAAATGGACCCAGACATGAATTGGTTATACAAATTGTCCAAGACATGTATTGGTGATACAAATGGCCCCAGACATGTATTGGTGATACAAATGGCCCCAGACATGTATTGGTGATACAAATGGCCCCAGACATGTATTGTTGATACAAATGGCCCCAGACATGAATTGGTTATACAAATGGCCCCAGACATGTATTGTTGATACAAATGGCCCCAGACATGTATTGGTTATACAAATGGCCCCAGACATGTATTGGTGATAAAAATTCTCCAAGACATGTAATGATAACACACATGGCCCCAGACATGTATTGATAAGACATAGCTGAGACACGGCCCCAGATATGTATTGGTAAAATATATACAACTTAAACCAAAACATTTATTGGTGAGACACGTGCCCCAGAAATGAATTTGTGGGACACATGACCCCGGATATATAGGTATATACAGTGTATATATATGTAACACAAAGGACCCAAGGTATGTATTATTGAGACATGTGGCTGCAAACATGTATTCGGCAGACAAGCGGATCCCAGCATACAATAACGACAGTTAAAGTGGCTCACGCGGGCACACTGCCATATTGAATGCACAAAGAAGAACTTCCATGGTATAGTGGCGAAACACCGATAAAAATACATGATAAAAAGTTTATTTTCAGTCTCATTTTAGAAACTCTTAGCATTCCTTTCTATCGTCGAGGTTAATTTAACATGCCGAGTTGTTACAGCTTTTAAACATTTAAAGTTATATACGTATATTTCATACTTGAATTTCAAAAGCAAGGCTCGTCCGAGACTTATTCTTTTGTTCAAAGTTCAGTTTAAACGAATTTTTCTATTTATTTAATTTTGGCTAAAATAAATAGATGTTCTTGAACAGGACTCTACGTTTACTTGACCTACTTTTCCCCGCTATGTTTATTTAATTTGATATATTTATTTATGTTTTACAAATATTCTTTTTTTGTTTTGAAAGTTTAACCAACGGAATTCAATCGTGAAACAACATACTTTCCTTGTTTGTGAAATTTCATTTCAAGCAGACGTAGGAAACATAGATAAGTTGAACACCATTTTTCGACTAAGTTTTGAGTATCAATATAAGAACATGTGTCCAAGGGACACGAACAAACACACAAATTGTTGACAGGAAAGAAAAATATGAAAACCTTAAGTTTTGCCACGGAGTTCGGTATTGGTCTGTAAAAACACCCAATCAGTTTCTCAGAACTATAAGATAGGTGATACCACAGTATATCTATGTAAGCTATAGTCCCAAATCTTCTACTAACTGAAAAAAAATACACAGCGTATCTAATTATTGTCAATATATCAATCGAGAGACTTAAAAACTTGCCTCTGGATGTGTGTTTATATATAGCGTATTGTGTTTATCTCACCAAGACAAGAGATATGTTATAACACATTTCACATGTGTCAAAATTCATTTAAGCATTGGTGTCAAGTTTTTTCATACCCCTATGAAACTAAAAAATAATTGACATCAACGCTTATAATTAATTTTTGAAAATGATTTTCTAATTTAAAACATGTTTTATGTACAATTTTACTGGTTTTAAATGGGATTCTTTTTCTCAAATCAATACGCAACGTCAATTGTCGTATTGTGACATCACATTTTTCGCGCCATTCTCGGATTTGTTTTTCATAGTGGTATATTTACATTTGCTCTGCATTTTCCCATTGACACAATGCTAAGAGGCAGTTGCCACCATACGCCTATAACACCCAGTGCCTCAGGCTATAACACCCAGTGGGTCATGTGACATTAAAAAAGGTTGGATTTTTGTTTGTTGGTTCAGTTTTTTTCAAAGTTGACGGAAATGGTAAGACAATGTAAATATAAGTATTGAACAGTGGTTTTAATGTTGTTATAGTCGATATGGCAGCAATATGTATGGTGGGGAACCCTAACGGGTTAACGGGTTCCCATGCCATTTGCCCACCATACATCTTGCTGCCATATCGATAATAACAACATTAAAACTGCTGTTCTTTGCTTAAATGAAAACAAAATCCCAACCAATCAGAAAGCCGCAAACAATGGAAAATTAATTGTATGCGTTTGTACTCCGCCATATTCCAAGTCACAGTAGGTGTCATACGTCAACAGAGGACCATACAATCGGAACCCCTCGTAATTTTCTTCGAAACAATTTGCACACGCTCTTTCCGGATTCCGCAGTTGCTAGGCTCCACCCCCCCCCCCCCCCCCCCCCCCCCCCCCCCCCCCCCCTCTTAAGTCATTGTAATGGATAAATGTAGTATGTGCCGGGTGCTGTTTTCAACCAATCAACACAGCTTTATCGACATGGGGAAGAGTTAATATGTCAACAATACATATGTCGACTATTGTCGACAACGGGGATGAGGGAGCACATGTTCCGTCGAATATTATTCATAACGGTACGGGATGTGCTGAACGAAAGTCATGATCGGTCGACATATAAAACCACCAATACTGGACATAAGGAAACTGTATACACTGACACGAATTGAAAATAGTGACACGTGTGAACTAGTTGAGGAAAGTAATTCAAATATGTTCTTCAACTTCATCAAATGCACCCGCCAAACAAATCTAGGTCAAAGTCGTATTATGTAACTACAAATTATGGTTGATGTAGCCGGTTTTGAAATGCAACCAGCTTTCCTTAAACCCCCAAATCTAGTTCAAAGTCGTATTATGTAACTACAAATTATGGTTTATGTAGCCGGTTTTGATGCAACAACCCCCCGCACTAGTTCGCGCGCATTATATATATATTGTCAATGTACATATTAACAATAACAGTTTTTCAGAAGAAGTTGCAACAATGGTAAGATGCCCAGGTAAGTGGTACGAATTTTCAACTTGCGATCCATATTATACATCTGTATTATGTACTGTATATATGTGACCGGAGGTCGGGGAGCTTTGCCAAGTACCTGTGTGTAGGCCCACAGTCTACACTTAAAGCCAAAAAGAATTCAAACTGATAAAATAGATTATACATATCATTTATAAGCAATTTAGTGTATATTTATTTTGGAGCACACTGTCGATTTGATTAAGAAGCTTGTGAACACTAGACTTCTGTGGGAGGGGTTTGTTATCTACACGGGATGTACTAGAGATACCTTTCTAAATAGCAGGTGCCCGAAGTTTCTTCTCGTCTTCACAAAAACATAAACTTGTTGAATGCAAAGTTGACGGCAACATTTCAATGTATGGCGTTTCACGTGGTCGATTTTGAATGAGATGACGTAAGAGATATGTGTGCATCTTAGCAACATCAACTGAGTTTAAACAAACAATATTTTTTTTTTTTTAAATCAAAAAAATCCGGAATGCGTCCTCTCTGATTTGGAGTTGGAGTCTATCTATTTGACCTACTGTATAGTATAAGTTATGTACGTGCAGATATGACCCACATGATATGGAATCTATTTCAGCATGGAAGTACTTCTTAACAAGTTTACTCAATGGTGCAGGCGCTACGTGACCTGTTACAACTGTCTTTGTAGAACCTTATCTAAGATAATTTGAATGATGAAAGATAGGGAAGAGATAGGGTGAGGTTGGGTGGTGTAGGGGTGGGTGGGGTAGGGGTGGGGTAGGGTGGGGTAGGGGTTGCATGTCGAGTATAATGTCTTTTTTTTACCTATGACATACCGGGTATCCCCATTATAAGAAAGATAGGTACTGCTGTTTTGAATCATGACCTTACTTACATTTAAAACTGTTGTGTGGAGTTTTCATGTGGTCTAAGTGTTCGAAACCCATGTGGGGTAGTTGCCTGGTACTGACCGTAATATTTGGTTTCTGCCCGATCCTGCCCGATCCTGTAAATAGTCTAACCCGTAAGTCGGTGTTTTTTCTCCGGACTTCCACCTCTAAAACCAGGCACGTCCTTAAAATGACCCTGGCTGTTAATAGGACGTTAAATAAAATAAACCAAACTAATCCATTGTTTAAGTGATGATCAGATTAATTTATATAAAGCAATAAATTCATACCTTAACTTCAAACAAAAAAGCCCGATGATAAAAACTGTTTAAAAGCAACAAGTTTGACAAATGTTGCTTATAACGGAGAAATGCCAGTTATGCATTTTTTTATTAATTAAAACCAGATATCTGTCTTCACGGGATCTCTGACGTCACGACTAACAAAATCGTCACGCATACTGCAAACAGAAACATTAGGGGCCGCCATCACATGACCGCAGATGATGAAAACAACTACGTGTTAAAGTATAAAATATGGAATACATGCTGCCTTTAAATCAACTTTACCATTGTCAGTAAGAAATCACCCATACTGTGATAACGGATAAAACTGAGATTACTACACACGTACTCACCCTATCCCTTGATTCGCACCCCTCCCTCTCCAGACTAGCACCCCTCCCTCTATCTAGACACGGACCTTCCACCTTTCTAAAACACGCATCCCTCCCTCTCTCTAGACACGCATCCCTCCCTCTCTCTAGACACGCATCCCTCCCTCTCTCTCATCCATCCACATTTCTAAAACACGCATCCCTCCCTCTCCCTAGACACGCACCCCTCCACATTTCTAAAACACGCATCCTTCCACTTTTCTTAAACACGCACTCCTCCCTCTTTCAAGACACGCATCCCTCCCTCTCTCTAGACACGCACCCCTCCACCTTCTTAAACACGCACCTCTCCCTCTTTCTAGACATGCAACCCTCCCTCTCTCTAGACACGCACCCATTCACCTTTCTAAAACACGCATCCCTCCCTCTCTCTAGACACGCATCCCTCCCTCTCTCTAGACAGGCACCCATCCACCTTTCTAAAACACGCATCCCTCCCTCTCTCTAGACAGGCACCCATCCACCTTTCTAAAACACGCATCCCTCCCTCTCTCTAGACACGCACCCCTCCCTCTCTCTAGACACGCACCCATCCACCTTTCTAAAACACGCATCCCTCCCTCTCTCTCATCCATCCACATTTCTAAAACACGCATCCCTCCCTCTCCCTAGACACGCACCCATCCACATTTCTAAAACACGCATCCTTCCACCTTTCTTAAACACGCACCCCTCCCTCTCTCTAGACACGCATCCCTCCCTCTCCCTAGACACGCACCACTCCACATTTCTAAAACACGCATCCCTCCACCTTTATAAACACGCACCTCTCCCTCTTTCAAGACACGCATCCCTCCCTCTCTCTAGACACGCACCCATCCACCTTTCTAAAACACGCATCCCTCCCTCTCTCTAGACACGCATCCCTCCCTCTCTCTAGACAGGCACCCATCCACCTTTCTAAAACACGCATCCCTCCCTCTCTCTAGACGCGCACCATCCACCTTTCTAAAACACGCACCCCTTCCCCTCTTTTAACACGCACTCCTCCCTCTTTCAAGACACGCATCCCTCCCTCTCTCTAGACACGTACCCTCCACCTTTATAAACACGCACCTCTCTATCTTTCTAGACACCACCCCTCCCTCTCTCTAGACACGGACCTTCCACCTTTCTAAAACACGCACCCTTCCCTCTCTCCATACACGCATCCTTCCCTCTCTCTAGACAAGCATCTTCCCTCTCTCCAGACACGCATCCCTCCCTCTCTCTAGACACGCATCCCTCCCTCTCTCTAGACACGCATCCCTCCCTCTCTCTAGACACGCATCCCTCCCTCTCTCTCATCCATCCACAATTCTAAAACACGCATCCCTCCCTCTCCCTAGACACGCACCCCTGCACATTTCTAAAACACGCATCCTTCCACTTTTCTTAAACACGCACCCCTCCCTCTTTCTAGACACGCACCCCTCCCTCTCTCTAGACACGCACCCATCCACCTTTCTAAAACACGCATCCCTCCCTCTCTCTAGACACGCATCCCTCCCTCTCTCTCATCCATCCACATTTCTAAAACACGCATCCCTCCCTCTCCCTAGACACGCACCCCTCCACATTTCTAAAACACGCATCTTTCCACCTTTCTTAAACACGCACCCCTCCCTCTTTCAAGACATGCATCCCTCCATCTCTCTAGACACGCACCCTCCACCTTTATAAACACGCACCTCTCTCTCTTTCTAGACACGCATCCCTCCATCTCTCTAGACGCGCACCATCCACCTTTCTAAAACATGCACCCCTTCCCCTCTTTTAACACGCACCCCTCCTTCTCTTTTCCAGACACGCACCTCTCCCTCTCTCTAGACACACCCTTTCCCTTTCTCTAAATACGCATCCCTCCTTCTAGACAAGCACCTTCCCCTTCTCTTAATACGTACAACTCAGTCTCTCTAGACACGCACCCTTCCCCTCTCTAGACACGCACCCCTCCCTCTCTCTAAATACGCACCCATCCCTCTCTCTAGACACGCACCCTTCCCTCTCTCTAAATACGCACCCATCCCTCTCTCTAGACACGCACCCTTCCCTCTCTCTAAATACGCACCCATCCCTCTCTCTAGACAAGCACCTCCCCCCCCCTCTAAATACGCACCCCTCCTTCTCTCTAGACATGCACCACCCTCTATCATTCCTTAAACACGTCTAAAAGATTAACTTGATATTGAAAATATACTTTAAAATATCATTATGATAACAATACATACGGACAATGATGGATATTGCCCGACGAGTTATCTTTGTAACACTTGTACAATACTTCCATGTGTGTACTTCTGGACCATCTTCAACTCATCGGGTATTCCCCCAAGGAGTTCCGGATACTTGTGGGTAAAACAATCCGTGAACACGCAGACTGGTTTTGCTTGCTGGGTGTATCCTTGTAGTAGCTGGTGGATACCTCACTCAACAACATACGAGTTAAAGAGTCTTACCCATGGACACAGCCATAACAACACAGGCCTGATATCAGAGCCTGATCTCTTTCATTCTCAAATACAACCTACAGAATACCGAATTATTTCGGCCGATTTGAGCTGAAGTGGAAATGCCAGAGATATTCCTAACGGCATTTTCGAGAAACCGGAAGTAGAATATCAAGGTATCGTGAATGTCGGTGCAGTACGTATTATGACTATGTATTGATATACATTACATGTACCTGTATATCCGCTTACAAATGTAAATGGGGATCATTACTCACAACTGACAAAACTAGGTCTAATTTTCCTTACGCAATGCTGCGGAATTCATTGGTACTCAGCTGTTTCAAGCTCCATTAGCACCTTACTCAAAGGTTTCTAAGTTTCGTTTTTTTTCAAATTAACTTTTTTTATCCATAATGTATTGGAAGGTTTCCAATGAGGTTGTATTCTATCTCAATGATGGTCAAACGATCGAGTGGCAATGGAAATATATATCAAACCGTCCACACCAAATGTATTTTCTCTCTCTCTCTCTCTCTCTCTTTCTCTCTCTCTCTCTCTCTCTCTCATAAATTAAATGTATGTTCATGTAAATCTATGCTTAATATAATCTCCGGACAGGGGGGGGGGGGGGGGGGGGGGGGGGGGGGGGGGGTCCTCTGGACAGGAGGAGATCTCCGGATAGAGGGGGTGGGGTGGGGGCCTCCGGATGGGAAGTTATCCCCGGAGAGGAGGGGATCTCCGGACAGGGGGGTCTCTGGACAGGAGGGGATCTCCGGACAATATTGAATTACTAATTTCTTCCTATGTTGTATTTTTATTTGATTGTTTTTGCAAAAGATACCGCCCTTTATAATGTCTCACGAGTTCCATGCCTCTTTTTTTTAAATTTATTTTGTTTTGTAAACTCGTGCATGTTCTTTTCATCTCAGTATATCGATTTTGCGCGTAATATATATATTCTTTTATCTTATGCTTTTGTTAAAACTTACGTATTACCCCTTTTATTTCACTATTTTGATATTGCTCCCACAATTTTTAACCCACCTCTTTGGCAGGATTATAATCATGATCTATATTTGTATTTGTCATATAGAACCAAGACATCTAACGATAATTTATCGTTCTTCCCTACCGTATTCGTGTTAACCGCTGTTTTCTCGCAGAGCTCTGTCCGTATAATCTGTCATATTGTTAACAAACTTTAATTGCTGTTTTCAGACTTTCCCTCTCGGTGGTATTGATGTCCAGAATGGTTAACATGCATTACACCATTGCCTTTACTGTTGAAATGCTTATTCAAACGAGGCAATGCGTTTTCCTTCAAAACTTTTTAAATGTCGTTGAAATAGGCACATCACTGGGATCAACTCTTGGACCTCTAGTTTAGTGATAAGTTCTCATTAACTGAGGGTTATATTGTGACTGATATTTACCAAGGTTACTTACATTAAACAAGACAATGTATGTGTTCCAATAATACAACACCTTAAATTATCTGTTCCTGTAATCAAATTCAAACCTATTTGTTTGGTTTTAATGTAAAATTTCATGCACTATGCTTGACAGAGCTTCATTGACAAGGTTTATGTTAATAACACGCGGAATGAAGCAGTTCTGTATATCAAGAGTGCATTTCGGTCAACGTTTGTGTAAAATGTAGCCTTGGCTGTTTTCGGTTATCCGTTCCATACGAATTGACCCATCGGGTTAATATTTCGTTTTGAATTATGAAACGACGTGGTGATTTCAGGATGTGTTCAGACGACCCTTGCCAATGACAATGATAATTTTAAAGACTGTTTTAAGATCAGTTACTGTGTAGAAAAGATTGGTCTTCTCAGGATTCCTGTACAGCAAGAATGTTGTATAGATCTCCAAGGATGAAAACCTTCTTCACAGGGAAAGAGGGTTTAACCAGAGGTCACAACCAGTAGATGGCGAGTTTGCACTACCACAGCAAATAAATAGTAGCAATCAATCTAATACAAAATACACGTATATTAAAAATGCCCGCCACGAGTTATTGCCCTTTGTATTAATATTATTATTGGACCTTGTGAACACGATAACTGGAGTACAGTAAATACTTTGTATGTAGCCATATATTGTCAAGATCTGGAACGATTTCGAAAATGGGAATTATTAGACAGTAACTGTGTTATTGCCCTTTGTTATAATATTATGGGACCTTGTTTACACAATAAATGGAGTCAATAGCAACAACAATAAAAAAAAATGCACGCCGCAAGCATTTAAAACCGTTACGTGTGTGTAAAAATTTGGCGCGAGAACGCACAATGACCACTTGGCAGTAAGATAAAATAAACCTGCCCTTTGACAAAAATAAAAAAGAAAAACGATTCGCAAAAGAATTAAAAAAAAAACCTACAGTTTCATTACATAACAGTTGCCTAAACTTCAATAAGTTAAATACAAAATAAAAACCAATTACATCGAAATTGGACACTACAGACACAAAGAATCAGACACACAGACGTTGGTCCATAAACCGATTTAATTGTTTAATCACGAAAATACGCTTCCAGAACTAAAACTAAACACTTCTGAGATATTTCAGTTTATTTAGCTTTGAGCTTTGACCTAAGTGTCCTCGTTCCACGCTTTCCCAAGAGTGCACCTCGGTGAACGATATTCTCAAATAGCTATATCATTACTTAGCTTAGTTCTTGTAGACACATTTTATATCACATTCGCCATTATTTAAAAGCTTTCTAATATACTTTACAAGACCGTCTATATTAGTTTGGTGTACAGTTCCGCCTAAATCTATCGAACATGTAAGTGCATTCGTACAGCTGTTGGTTCGAGGCGGAAACGCATAGACAACTAGCTCATTATCTGGCTCTAGTTAACCTTGACCTGTAATGGGTTATACAACGGACGATCAGCCTGACAACAATTATAGCATAATCTCAAATAATTAAAACAAACTTATGTTAGAAATTATAATTACAGTAATACATTTAGTTTGAATTCCAGCAAATTGGAAGGAAAACAATATCTACAAAAATCATAAACATGCAGGATATTTGTAATATATTATCTCATTGCAGAATTTTCGGTTTAGGACTGGCGGAGCTAACTAGACTTCAGATCGTCAGAGAAGTTTAATTTTCCAGACATGAGTAAACTACTTCAAGTAGCCAGTAGAAGCCCAGTATTGTGTTTTTTTCATGTTTCTCTGTTTCATTTCAGTTCAAACAAAAATAAATACATACAAACATACTCATCAGGAAGAGCACGTGCTTTAAAGCATTCATCTTGAAGCTGACAAAATTGGTTGCTGAAATTAAATTATTTCTGAAATGTTTGTACAAAACTGAAGATTTTATCTGCTGGACAAGAAAATGGATATTTACAAAATGTTTTCTATTCTAGAATTCCGAAGGATATTTAACATGGTTGGCGGGAAACACCAGAGGTACAAGGTCAAGTGGTAACAGTTTTGGGTTACTCGGTAACAAATTAGGGTAACGTGGCAATAACTTATAGTTACTTGGTAACAATTGAGAGTTACTTGACAATAACTTATAGTTACTTGGTAACAATCGAGAGTTACTTGGTTATAACTTATAGTTACTCTGTGACAATTGAGAGTTACTTGGTAATAACTGATGGTTACTTGGTAACAATTGAGAGTTACTTGGCAATAACTTCTAGTTTATTGGTGACAATTGAGGGTATCTTGGTAATAACTTATGGTTACTTGGTGACAGTTTTGGGTTTTTGGTGACAGTTTTGGGTTATTTGGTGACAGTTTTGGGTTATTTGGTGACAGTTTTGGGTTATTTGGTGACAGTTTTGGGTTATTTGGTGACAGTTTTGGGTTATTTGGTGAAGTCGGTTTCAACAGCATTTATATTTACATACAGCCGTTAACGTAGGGCAGACGTGTGCGGATCTATTAAGGACTCACACAACTAAACCAGCCAATCAACTGGTGACAAGTCCCTGAGGAAAATGTGTTTCTTAGGTTTGTAGCTGTTTTCCTGAGTAAATAACATATGGAATGGGTACTTTCTATATATGAAAATAAAGTGTAGGGTCTTGAGATTTGGAAAATCAAACATATACACTCCTACTGAAAATAGAATGACGTAGGATTCGAGGTGTAAAAAGGCGGGAATTCCCTAGGTGTACTGTAAATGTCAGGGTTACTGTCTTTCGAGTACCCGTGTGCTCTTATATGCCATTAAGCTATACAATAACAACATTTATCCGATAGAAAAAACTTCAAACTTTAATTTGATATAAATTTCACATCATTTGAACTTCAAACGAGCGAAAAAAAGGGACGGGATCACTAGTAATAACATATATTAAATTATTTAGTTGTGTGAGTCCTTAACCCAAGTCCGGTTCTAAATTTATACTGACCTTCCGAGTATTTGGACCCGGTCCCCTCGACATTTGTTATCATGGTCAAATAATAATTAACCAACAAAATACGTAGGCTGCTTTCACGTGATTTCTTAAGGAAGATCGGACACCGGCTATCGGCATTCTAAGGTTCTCAAAACTATTTATTCAAGAACCACATGTATGTAAACAGGTAACATATTCGATGATTTAACGTTCAGACAGACAGATGGATATTTGACTCTAACAATGGTATGGGGAACTACATCTTGTTCATTCAGTATAAGATAACGACATTATGTATCCATCATCATCATCTTGATATTTTGACATTAACTTATCTATGTATTGTCAGTTGTCAATAGGACATTGGCTGTTAGGCGGGACGTAAAACCTCATATCTGAAAGGTTTTTGTTCATTTTTGATTTATTTATTCGTTTTGTTTTTTGTTTTTTTTTATTTCTATTTAATTATTTATCATTATCATTGTGTGTGGGGTATTTCTATTATAAACAAACATACATTAACAAACTATAATATAACATAGCGATATTTAAAACGCCAGTCATACAACAATGGAAGACCAGGTGTCTCGGAGAGGTAAGCGTCTTCCCTGACATCCGTTATAGTCGGTTATACAAAAGATCGATAATACCTAGAACGATGACAGCGTAATCGTAAAGGCCTATCAACAAGCTTCTGACGTCACATCGTACAAGGAAATACAATCGTGAGATCACGGTGTCGACCACACAACTTCCACATTGTCTTCATCAATCTGCATCTCTCGAAACTTTATAGTGTCAGTTTACTTCCGTCAGTAGACAATATCTTTTACGGAACTCATGATAATGGAACACGTCCTTGAATATCGTATTAACGGGGAAATGTAAAAACCGTATGTAATGGAAGTGGGGATCTTACTTCATATCAATTGAAAATTAACAATTGTGAAAATGACATTATCACGTTTATCATGCGGGTTAGTTGTAAGTTGTCCCTGCTGGTAACGTTGTAGGTGATATCGAGGAATACGGGCTTGTTCCTACAGTCTATCAAACTATACAACCAATCTGACATAAAATACCAAACGGGCCGTCCATAGAACACCAATCATGACACCGCACTGTAAAGATACTAAAAGGTTTATGTGGCCTAGTTTCTGGACAAACTTGTTATAATGGCCTCTTTATGTTTTCGTATGTCTATTTCTAATAATGAAATACGCAATTATTTTGCCCCATAATGAATTTTATTTTTGTTTTATTTTATTTTAGCTAATCAGTTGTATGTGCACCGAACACAATGTTATTCTTCATTGTTTACGACGACAACAACCGCTTCATTAACCTTTTGAAAGTCCGTTTGGAACATCAATAAAACTCCTTTCGGAAAACTAAAACCTTGTTCGAATATCAATATCCGTTCGGAACACCATAAATATTTGCATTTGGAGGTAAACATCGTCGGTGTTTTGATCAAGGTATAAAGATGAACTACAATTTATAAGGATAGACAAAGTAAAAAAAGATAAATAAATAAACACGTGGTTTGTACGGGGTTCCAAGTTATACAAGTTTGCTTTGAAATCCAACACAATATACACAATTGATCATTCGGGTAATATGTGGCGAATACGGCAGGTAATTGTGGTTTTGAACAATATTTCAATGTGCTATTGAAATCATTGAAACTATGATAAAATGATTATGATTAAAATAAAGATTAATCACTTACCAACTTCCTCCTCCATATCTAAAATCTGATCCATCAATTCCTCTCGTGACTCACTGGCGGAGGGGACGCCCTCTGCCGGTAGCCCTGGAGCGGCAGGTTTGACGAGGGAGGGGAAAGAGGCGGGACTCGGGACAGGGGTATCAATCCTAGTGTGGGAACTGCTTGTTGGCAATATACTGGTACCACCGGGAGAACTAACGCGCTTTTCATTGTAAGCTACGTGTTCACGTAAATCCAACACACTCGGCCTTTGCTGTTGTAGCAAATCACGTGACCCACTATCACGTAACGCATCATTTGATGATTTTGATATTTCACTTTTAAATCCAATTTTACCAGTGTAATCTTTCGAGGGCGATAAAGGTCTGTGTTTTTCAAGTTGATTTATTTTGAGCTGCAGAGCTCGTAATTTGTCGTCCTTCACACTTTCACCATCGCCGGGGTATGCTGTGGAATATGTCGACAGTTTCTGTTCTGACACTGGGGAAGCTTTGTCTTCCGCCATGTCTTTTCGTCCAACTGTAAGTCGAATCACTTTATCTTTAAGCATGATATTTTCCTGTTGAACATTTTCCATCTGCTTTTTAAGTTCTGTGTTTGCGGGATAATGTTCCCCTTCAAGGGATCTACTCTTTTTTAATCTCGATTGTCGAGTCTGTAACACACACTGAGCGTTCAAACGCTCAATTTCCCGCTCTTTTTCAATAATTTTCCAACGCAGTTCATCAGCTTCTATTTTCATGTCTTTGAGTTTATCTTCATAATAATAGTTCGGAGACGACGGTTCCGGTAAAATATTCAATAATATTTCCTTCTGACGAAGTTCCTCCGACAATTTCCCACATTCCATCAACAAATTTTCATTATCCTCTTCCAAATCATGGAACTTTTTCTTCAGAACACTCAATTCTTGATTATTCAAATCGAGATGAATTTTCAATTCCGCCTCCTCTTCTGTCACTGGGGAACCCATTGTTTCTCGGAAGCCCTCTTTCACTTTAGTGGCCTGTGCGGCAGACATTTTCTTTAGCTGAATACTTAAATTCTCGTTTTCTTCTTCAAGTTCCTCTAGTTTCCTCCTTGAAGTCTTCGATTCCTCTTCCATCAATTGAAGCTGGTCTTTGAGGTCTGTTTCACGTTCCATACTGTCGTACAAATCCTTCATCAGCTGAGAGCTATCTAACTCTTGACTACTCTGTTTCCCTAGCCGTCCCAGAATTACCTGTAGAAAGATAAAAAATGAAATATTTTTCTTATAATCATTCTTTTCCTGAGGATAGTATTGTGTTTCTAATAAATCTTTAATGAGGTCATAAATAGGTGAATATCAATCGAATCAATGCAAAGAAAGAGTACAAATCCTATGTGCTGGGTTTGTTAGCTGGGTTTGTTAGCTGGGCTTGTTAGCTGGGTTTGATAGCTGGGTTTGTTAGCTTTGATAGCTGGGTTTGTTAGCTGGGCTTGTTAGCTGGGTTTGTTACAGCCGATATCTGTTAATACAGACATATAATATCACTGGTTTTCAGAAGGACACACATAAGTCATCCTGAAAATCTCTAACTAAAGCAAAACACGTAACATACAATATACACGTTTAACAAACAAACAAAATTTGAAAAAAACTCTTGTACGTACGTTGGATTAAATACGACCAGGTGTCGCATGAGTGTAAGCGTCATTTGATCCATCCTTAATACACGCCATGTAATACAATGTAACGTCCAAGCAAATTACAATGTTTTTCATAAATGAATGGACGATGACTCGGTTACTTAGTTTGATAATTATGGATAGTATTTTTCGAGTTATTGCATTGAAACAGCAGAAAACAAAATGGGTCGTTAATCCAGGGGCCATAACTCTGTCAAATAAGACTAGGCATCGAACCTAGCCCTTAAAAAATCAACCTAAATTGTTATCAAGTGTAAGTAAATCCGTTAAAATTTGATGCAGTTATTGCACGGAAAGGAAGTGTGACAGACGGACAGACGGACGGACAAACCCATATTAATATATAATATAGACAGAAACCATAATTCTAACTCAAAATCGATAAGACGAAGGATAGATTGGTATGGAAACTCCTGCAGATTAAGACCAGGTGTTTCGGAAAAACAAGCGTCTCCTGTCTTATCGACGGCATCGCCATTAGAGCCGGGGTAGTGACCTTGATACCATAGACTGTATTAGTGAACGTCTTTTTAATTTCAACAATGAGTTTATAATGCCGACAAGAAAACTCCACGATTATCTGTAATCGGATTAGATAATATTAAACATGAACAATCAAAGGGTCATTTGCTCAATAAAACATGGCCTTTACATCTACATATCGCGTTCATTGTTTTTGAATACAGGTATAACGTATCGCCAAGAAAGAGTGGATCTTTGTTAGGGACGACATATTGGTATCTGTTGAAAAAATCATGCAATGGAATTTGCATACTGCAGCGTTGCTGAGAGTAGGAGTGTAGTGATGCGCTACTCAGTCGATCAGTCTGTGTCACTCCAGGCTTAGAATCATTTCATCTTCTATCAAGCTTCTCCGACTCAAAACACTTTTTTCCCGAAAGAAATAACATCAAAAAAATAATAAACATAAATTATCTGGGAACTTAAATTATTACCATCAAATCAAATGATTTAAAGTTCAACCATCGTCAGATTTCATTCGAGTTTGAAAATTAAAGTCCTAAGTTTTGTTTCTATGATCGATCTAACAATGCTATACCGACGAGTTACCCTCGCTGTAGTCAAAGGTCATGTGCACTGTCAACTCCCATCATAGAGATACAATGTAATACCGGTATGCCATACCAACATTACGCTAACGAAAAACTACAAGCCAAAACCGTCAGCAACGGTCTTTGGTGCCAATACACTTTTACAGAATGTTAAACATAAAGCAATGAGAGTTGTCATGTATTATTTAAGTGAAGAGAAATGTTTATTATGTTCGAGTCTAGCACATTATATGTAAACGACGGGAAATGACTCGCAAATCTATAGCGTACGTTTGTATGAGACACAATCCAGAACGTGGCCAGAAATATACGGTTTGAAATGTTACGAATTGGATTACATCTTGGTGTAAATGTGGCTCCCCTATCACAGAAATCATGTTTAAATGCGATATTTACTTGGGTGAAGCCAAAGACGCTTACTCTCCCTGTACACCTGGTCGTATTATCTTTGTACGTTCACCGTGGTCTCCGTGGTCTCTACCACTTTATTAGTATTTACCCTTGATTTTGAGTTAGAATTATGATTTCGTTTTAAAGTATTATGTAGTTATAATTTAAGACCAGCTTTATTTGATTATTTGATTAATTGTTTAAGTGATTATCACCATACCATATGAGTATGGTAATGGCTAGGGCAAACATAAAACCGCCATACTAGGTACTGTACAACCGTGATGCTGGGAGCTTAAAGTAGGGGAATCTGGAATGTAGGAATATCAAAATGGGATGAACAATTTTTAAAAATAACAGGGAAAGTGTGTTAACCATTTAATCAATATCATATTTTTGAATATATGTTGTTGTTGTTTTTTTTTTTTTTGTCTATTGGATTAACGTCCTCGCTACAGAAAGAGGATGGATGTCGAGACGACACCTATGGAAGGTGCACAGACAGAGGATGGATGTCGAGACGACACCTATGGAAGGTGCACACACAGAGCAGTGAGGAAGTAAAGGGAAGATCCCAAATGTTACAATGGGGGTAAAAGGCCTATTGTGGCCACTTCAGTGTCCCCTTCTATCACACAGACAATCCCCAATTCTTCATGGACCCACTTTTAGCCGCCTTCTACGATTAACACGTAGTTGGATATAGCGGACGTTATTTTTGGTCTCTCCCTTTACAGAAGACAGAGGAGAAACCACCCCAACATTGCAGGGGGCACGAAATTAGATGCCTCAAACTATATTTGAATAATTGTTACAACATTTCTCCATGTGTGGTGACACTATCATATATGTTTTTGTTGGTTTATTTGTTCGGTTTGTCGCCCCGTGAACAGCAAGATTCATTTTGAGGCGGGATCTCCTTGTAGTAGTTGGTGACTACCTCACTGAACAACACACGGGAGGCCCGTCGCATGTCACTAGATTGGAGTAAAATGCCTTGCCCTATGACACAACCACCGGTCCATTTCTCAACTTTCCGATAAACACAAACCGACACGTGTACGAAGCGTCGAACCTCGGACCTTCACCCCGAGGTTACGTGACCGGCGCTCCAACCGACTAAGCTATGGCGACCCTTTTCATAGTTATTGGCAATTCTTGTCGTTTACATATCTAATCTAGATATATTTTTCTTTATTTTGACAATATTTTTGATAAGAAATGAACAAGACGATAACAATAAACTTTTTCATTATTCCCTGCATTTCATTGTTCGTAGATTAAATACTTCATAAGTAATGCACATGCTAACTGTAAACCAATTATTTTCGCGGTGATTTATTTTTGCTATTTACAGTAATAAAAGACCTTCTGTGATTGAAACTATTTCGGGAACTTCAACCGCCCGCGAAATTCGCGAAAATCAATCGCACGCGAAAATAAGTTGGTTTACAGTATAGACGATGAACTTGAATGACAAGAACGCGATGTAGACATTGTCTTTTAATTTGCCGTCTCAAAATAAATGTGGGTCACCATTATTGAAATTTTATGAAATGACATGTGTTACTATTCCTGAGCATCTTCAATATCCAAGGGTCCTATACCTATATACCTTAATCATCTACATCCTGACAGTCATTATATTGTCTCCAGACATAATTATCATATCAAACACAGGGGTGATGTATGTCATTTGAAGATTACAAACAACATGCAGGAAATCACTGTCAATATTTTTACTTTTATGATTGCTCGGGTTTCCTTTGATCTTGTTTCAGAGAGATCACAGATGTGTGGAGTTCTTAACAGCTTCCAGACTAAGAAATTTATGGATGCAAAGAATAAACATAACGTCTATACACAGCCGTCCATAAACACTATACACACCCTTTAGACCTGTTGAACTATCAAAAGTGCACCGGAACATCGTAATGTCTTGAAGATTTTTGATTTAACAGGGACAATGGTGGAAAATTTGTTGGAAATAAGCTGGGGTCAAGGGGAGGGACATATTTCCCCTAATATATTAAAACAAAACACCAAAAAAACCATCAAAAGCAATATTTATAACGATACACTATAGCATCACACTATATGAATGGTCCCTCATAAAATGTTATTTTGTGAAGATATGCTGACAATTAAGTAAAGACATAGGCCTACTATTCCAAACATGTAGAGGTGAAGATATGCTCACAATTAACTAAAGACATAGGCCTACTATTCCAAACATGTAGAAGTCTTGCAGATTATCTATAACTGTATTGATTATTGAAAGAATATAAAACCCTAATGATAGAAGTTACCAGATAGAAATTAAAACATTCAACTATTGTATTTATATATTTTACAAGCTTTTACAAAATATTTTCTGAAAAGTGTCTAGGAACTTACAGAACGGTTTGGTTTGGTTTGTTTTTGTTTAACGCCCTAATAACAGCCAGGGTCATTTAAGGAGCTTGCCAGGTTTTGGAGGTGGAGGAAAGCCGGAGCATCCGGAGGAAAACCACCGGCCTACAGTCAGTACCTGGCAACTGCCCCACGTTGGTTTCGAACTAGTAACCCAGAGGTGGAGGGCTAGTGATAAAGTGTCGGGACACTCCGCCACCGCGGCCCTTCACGGAACGGTATGTACAATAAAGGATGATATATAGACTGTATTTAGGAAAGAGTGAATTTCGAAGGTTGCTAGGCATTGGTTGAAAAAGCCAGTTTGACAAAAATAGGTCTACACTGACATTTATTACACCATGTTTATTGACAATTTGAGCAGCGGGAACATAATCCGTATGTCATGAGAGGAAAGCACCATTAAAGCCTCAATGTTTTCGTAACATATAAATTATGACAAAATAAAAAAATATATGTTGAATGAGAGAAAATATGATATACATATATTATGAGAACCAATACCTTAGTTCTTAATAATTCCAATAAAAACAGGGAAACTTCGTACAATGTACTGATTACGGGGAATATCTAATGTGGTACTCCGCTCTCTATATGTAAATGAGCCGCGGAAAAATATAACATACACGCATGCGCAAACCGGTTTGTTTTGAAGAATGGCGGAATGACAGAAGAAGTACGTTCTGGTTGAGCCACACAAGCAAAGAAAAGTAAACGTGAGACTGTCAACCAAAAAATAAAGAAATGTTAAACGTGAAATGCTACCATTGGTTGTGAATCTTCTCTGTTTATTATCTGAGAACGTAACTCGTCAGATAGAGGCTTTAAATACGAATTTAGTACTAGATAGAATATACGCTTATTATTGAATCACACAGCTATTTCATCCTTCTAGGTCACGTGATATTCTGAACCTATGGTGTTAAAATTCACAAAGAAAGACAAGGAAATCAAAATGGTCACAAACAAATGTAACCCAGAACTCATTTAAATTGGTTAATTAGAAAGGAACATGAACTATTGACAGTGTTTACCTTATTCTCAGAAATTGTCATGCGCAAAAGTTAGAATTCGTAAAATGAAATTCTGTTCTATTAATTTTAAAGTATAGTAATTACAGTCTCTATCTCGGAGAATTTCCAAATACACTTTCGAGGAATAACATGCAATTTCTTCTGTTGCAGAAGTTAAATTATTGGCATTTTAATTTTGTGTTGTTATTGATTATAGTGGAAAGTACATTAACAAAGTAATGTAATATACACTCTATAAATAAAACTCATCACTGGTCCAATGACGCCAAGGAAGATATCGAACCAAACATCATCACTGTCTAAACGACACGAGCTGTGATGGCCTGCTCGCGGAATCAAACACACATGCAACACAAAACCATGTAAAAAATACTCATGAATTGTTTTAATGTGAAATAACGGTACGCTTGAACCAAATTAATGTACCCAGGAAAAGTTTATTTGGTTGCCTGCCCCAGTCTGATAAAGGAAAATGGGCTTCAGGCAAAGAAGGTAAATCTCTGTCCGTGTAAACAATTACTTCATTTAAGACGATATCGCTTTGTTCTGCACCAAACCGAATATACATCAATGGAAAGTAAAGGACACACGTTCTGGATATTAACACATTTTAATTGGGAGTTAAAACAGTAGAACCAACATGACTAAGCATGCAGCTGTTTCGTCGTTCCAGATTTCCTCAGTGCTGTGGAATAAAACATTCCAAGGTTGTTTGCCTTACTTGACTTTTAACAAAGTGTACAAAAATGCCAACAGAATGGTTTTAGTTTAAACCATCTCTAACTGTCATAACTGTATTTCTATCTATTTACAACAAACAGATAAAAACAAGATGGAAGTCCACCAGGGAAACGGTACTATAGTATCGGTATGACCTCGCTGTGACACTCAAAGTACGTGAAACATATACGTGAATATATGTGAAATATTTACTGTAAACGTTTTATTCCTGATGGAAAATAATTCTGAAGTAATACCGAAAGTTTCAATAGGAGACGATCTATTCTCCAAAATATCAAACGCACTGTATTTCCATATCTTTCTTTTTTTTAATTGTCAATTTTTTTTATTTTTTTTTATTGTTTAATCTGTCTTCGTAATAGCAAAACTAAGAACGTCTTTAAAATTATATTTTTATTATACTTGTCTGCCACAGTGACATAAGGGAGTGTTATATCATAGATTTTCACCAATCAAGCTAGTGTGACTGAGTGTTGATAACGAATGTACACGATACTCCGATCCAGAATGAAACACTGATTCCATTTTGTAATCTGGTCGTTTGTTTTTAGTATTGTCTATTGATGTTGACATTCGATGTCTGTAAAATTGCATGCTAATTTATCTGTCACCCGAATTGCATTTAAATTGACAATAAATATAATCCGACAATCCGTCAAAAACCATATCCTTATTTCAGTGACTACATTAAAACATGGCACCATCATTGTCACGTGATCTAAAGTTATCACGTGGTTGTAGTCGACCTAAACAAACAGCTGAAATGGAAACAATTTTTGTAACTTTTGAAAAATAACGAAAGTGAAAGAAATGTCATATGCAGCCACCACGAATGAATTGTGTCTACCACAATCACGAGTAAGTGTGAATTGTGTGTGCCACAAACACGAGTTAGTGTGAATTGTGTCTGCCACAATCACGAGTTCGTGTGAATTGTGTCTATCACAATCACGAGTTAGTGTGAATTGTGTCTATCACAATCACGAGTTAGTGTGAATTGTGTCTGTCACAATCACGAGTAAGTGTGAATTGTGTCTACCACAGTCACGAGTTAGTGTGAATTGTGTCTACCACAATCACGAGTAAGTGTGAATTGTGTCTACCACAATCACGAGTTAGTGTGAATTGTGTCTATCACAATCACGAGTTAGTGTGAATTGTGTCTACCACAATCACGAGTTAGTGTGAATTGTGTCTATCACAATCACGAGTTAGTGTGAATTGTGTCTATCACAATCACGAGTTAGTGTGAATTGTGTCTACCACAATCACGAGTTAGTGTGAATTGTGTCTACCACAATCACGAGTTAGTGTGAATTGTGTCTATCACAATCACGAGTTAGTGTGAATTGTGTCTATCACAATCACGAGTTAGTGTGAATTGTGTCTGCCACAATCACGAGTTAGGTTGAATTGTGTCTGTCACAGTCACGAGTTAGTGTGAATTGTGTCTACCACAATCACGAGTTAGTGTGAATTGTGTCTACCACAATCACGAGTTAGTGTGAATTGTGTCTATCACAATCACGAGTTAGTGTGAATTGTGTCTATCACAGTCACGAGTTAGTGTGAATTGTGTCTGCCACAATCACGAGTTAGTGTGAATTGTGTCTATCCCAGTCACGAGTTAGTGTGAATTGTGTCTATCACAATCACGAGTTAGTGTGAATTGTGTCTATCACAATCACGAGTTAGTGTGAATTGTGTCTATCACAATCACGAGTTAGTGTGAATTGTGTCTATCACAATCACGAGTTAGTGTGAATTGTGTCTATCACAGTCACGAGTAAGGTTGAATTGTGTCTACCACAATCACGAGTTAGTGTGAATTGTGTCTATCACAATCACGAGTTAGTGTGAATTGTGTCTGCCACAATCACGAGTTAGGTTGAATTGTGTCTGTCACAGTCACGAGTTAGTGTGAATTGTGTCTACCACAATCACGAGTTCGTGTGAATTGTGTCTATCACAATCACGAGTTAGTGTGAATTGTGTCTATCACAATCACGAGTTAGTGTGAATTGTGTCTACCACAATCACGAGTTAGTGTGAATTGTGTCTATCACAATCACGAGTTAGTGTGAATTGTGTCTATCACAATCACGAGTTAGTGTGAATTGTGTCTATCACAATCACGAGTTAGTGTGAATTGTGTCTACCACAGTCACGAGTTAGTGTGAATTGTGTCTGTCACAATCACGAGTTAGTGTGAATTGTGTCTGTCACAATCACGAGTTAGTGTGAATTGTGTCTGCCACAATCACGAGTTAGGTTGAATTGTGTCTGTCACAATCACGAGTTAGTGTGAATTGTGTCTGTCACAATCACGAGTTAGTGTGAATTGTGTCTGCCACAATCACGAGTTAGGTTGAATTGTGTCTGTCACAATCACGAGTTAGTGTGAATTGTGTCTGCCACAATCACGAGTTAGGTTGAATTGTGTCTGTCACAATCACGAGTAAGTGTGAATTGTGTCTGCCACAATCACGAGTTAGTGTGAATTGTGTCTGCCACAATCACGAGTTAGTGTGGATTGTGTCTGTCACAATCACGAGTTAGTGTGAATTGTGTCTATCACAGTCACGAGTAAGTGTGAATTGTGTCTGTCACAATCACGAGTTAGTGTGAATTGTGTCTATCACAGTCACGAGTAAGTGTGAATTGTGTCTGCCACAATCACGAGTAAGTGTGAATTGTGTCTATCACAGTCACGAGTTAGTGTGAATTGTGTCTGTCACAATCACGAGTTAGTGTGAATTGTGTCTGCCACAATCACGAGTTAGTGTGAATTGTGTCTATCACAGTCACGAGTTAGTGTGAATTGTGTCTGCCACAGTCACGAGTTAGTGTGAATTGTGTCTGCCACAATCACGAGTTAGGTTGAATTGTGTCTACCACAATCACGAGTTAGTGATAATTGTGTCTATCACAGTCACGAGTAAGGTTGAATTGTGTCTATCACAGTCACGAGTTAGTGTGAATTGTGTCTATCACAATCACGAGTAAGGTTGAATTGTGTCTATCACAATCACGAGTTAGGTTGAATTGTGTCTATCACAGTCACGAGTAAGTGTGAATTGTGTCTATCACAGTCACGAGTTAGTGTGAATTGTGTCTATCACAATCACGAGTAAGGTTGAATTGTGTCTATCACAATCACGAGTTAGGTTGAATTGTGTCTATCACAGTCACGAGTAAGGTTGAATTGTGTCTACCACAATCACGAGTTAGTGTGAATTGTGTCTATCACAATCACGAGTTAGTGTGAATTGTGTCTATCACAATCACGAGTTAGTGTGAATTGTGTCTGCCACAATCACGAGTTAGGTTGAATTGTGTCTGTCACAGTCACGAGTTAGTGTGAATTGTGTCTACCACAATCACGAGTTAGTGTGAATTGTGTCTACCACAATCACGAGTTAGTGTGAATTGTGTCTATCACAATCACGAGTTAGTGTGAATTGTGTCTATCACAGTCACGAGTTAGTGTGAATTGTGTCTGCCACAATCACGAGTTAGTGTGAATTGTGTCTATCCCAGTCACGAGTTAGTGTGAATTGTGTCTATCACATTCACGAGTTAGTGTGAATTGTGTCTATCACAATCACGAGTTAGTGTGAATTGTGTCTATCACAATCACGAGTTAGTGTGAATTGTGTCTATCACAATCACGAGTTAGTGTGAATTGTGTCTATCACAGTCACGAGTAAGGTTGAATTGTGTCTACCACAATCACGAGTTAGTGTGAATTGTGTCTATCACAATCACGAGTTAGTGTGAATTGTGTCTGCCACAATCACGAGTTAGGTTGAATTGTGTCTGTCACAGTCACGAGTTAGTGTGAATTGTGTCTACCACAATCACGAGTTCGTGTGAATTGTGTCTATCACAATCACGAGTTAGTGTGAATTGTGTCTATCACAATCACGAGTTAGTGTGAATTGTGTCTACCACAATCACGAGTTAGTGTGAATTGTGTCTATCACAATCACGAGTTAGTGTGAATTGTGTCTATCACAATCACGAGTTAGTGTGAATTGTGTCTATCACAATCACGAGTTAGTGTGAATTGTGTCTACCACAGTCACGAGTTAGTGTGAATTGTGTCTATCACAATCACGAGTTAGTGTGAATTGTGTCTGTCACAATCACGAGTTAGTGTGAATTGTGTCTGCCACAATCACGAGTTAGGTTGAATTGTGTCTGTCACAATCACGAGTTAGTGTGAATTGTGTCTGTCACAATCACGAGTTAGTGTGAATTGTGTCTGCCACAATCACGAGTTAGGTTGAATTGTGTCTGTCACAATCACGAGTTAGTGTGAATTGTGTCTGCCACAATCACGAGTTAGGTTGAATTGTGTCTATCACAATCACGAGTAAGTGTGAATTGTGTCTACCACAATCACGAGTTAGTGTGAATTGTGTCTGCCACAATCACGAGTAAGTGTGGATTGTGTCTGTCACAATCACGAGTTAGTGTGAATTGTGTCTGTCACAATCACGAGTAAGTGTGAATTGTGTCTGTCACAATCACGAGTTAGTGTGAATTGTGTCTATCACAGTCACGAGTAAGTGTGAATTGTGTCTGCCACAATCACGAGTTAGTGTGAATTGTGTCTATCACAGTCACGAGTTAGTGTGAATTGTGTCTGTCACAATCACGAGTTAGTGTGAATTGTGTCTGCCACAATCACGAGTTAGTGTGAATTGTGTCTATCACAGTCACGAGTTAGTGTGAATTGTGTCTGCCACAGTCACGAGTTAGTGTGAATTGTGTCTGCCACAATCACGAGTTAGGTTGAATTGTGTCTACCACAATCACGAGTTAGTGATAATTGTGTCTATCACAGTCACGAGTAAGGTTGAATTGTGTCTATCACAGTCACGAGTTAGTGTGAATTGTGTCTATCACAATCACGAGTAAGGTTGAATTGTGTCTATCACAATCACGAGTTAGGTTGAATTGTGTCTATCACAGTCACGAGTAAGTGTGAATTGTGTCTATCACAGTCACGAGTTAGTGTGAATTGTGTCTATCACAATCACGAGTAAGGTTGAATTGTGTCTACCACAATCACGAGTAAGTGTGAATTGTGTCTGCCACAATCACGAGTTAGTGTGAATTATGTCTATCCCAGTCACGAGTTAGTGTGAATTGTGTCTATCACAGTCACGAGTAAGTGTGAATTGTGTCTATCACAGTCACGAGTTAGTGTGAATTGTGTCTATCACAGTCACGAGTAAGTGTGAATTGTGTCTATCACAATCACGAGTTAGTGTGAATTGTGTCTGCCACAATCACGAGTTAGTGTGAATTGTGTCTATCACAGTCACGAGTAAAGTTGAATTGTGTCTATCACAATCACGAGTTAGTGTGAATTGTGTCTGCCACAATCACGAGTTAGTGTGAATTGTGTCTATCACAGTCACGAGTTAGTGTGAATTGTGTCTGCCACAATCACGAGTTAGGTTGAATTGTGTCTACCACAATCACGAGTTAGTGTGAATTGTGTCTATCACAGTCACGAATTAGTGTGAATTGTGTGTGCCACAATCACGAGTAAGTGTGAATTGTGTCTATCACAATCACGAGTTAGTGTGAATTGTGTCTATCACAGTCACGAGTAAGGTTGAATTGTGTCTATCACAATCACGAGTTAGTGTGAATTGTGTCTATCACAATCACGAGTTAGTGTGAATTGTGTCTATCACAGTCACGAGTAAGGTTGAATTGTGACTGCCACAATCACGAGTTAGTGTGAATTGTGTCTATCACAGTCACAAGATAGTGTGAATTGTGTCTGCACCAATCACGAGTTGGGTTGAATTGTGTCTGTCACAATCACGAGTTAGTGTGAATTGTGGCTGCCACAATCACAAGAGAGTGTGAATTGTGTCTGCCACAATCACAAGATAGTGTGAATTGTGTCTGCCACAATCACGAGTTAGGTTGAAGTGTGTCTGCCACAATCACGAGTAAGTGTGAATTGTGTCTGCCACAATCACGAGTTAGTGTGAATTGTGTCTGTCACAATCACGAATAAGTGTGAATTGTGGTTTTTTTTATAATGAATGTCGCTAATTACTATGCAAAACTGACAATTTAAGAAATATGTAGAAATATAAGTTATTACAAAGCATAACAAGTAATTAACAACCTTATTAACTTCAAAGCATTAATTGATAGAAATCTATATAAAAATTATTATTAGAAAAACTACTTTCTGTGTGTTAGCATTTCAGCGACCACGTGAAGCGGCCTTCACGTGCCAGTCAATTAAAACGCTATGAATCACGTGATAAAAAAAGCAGTCCCGGTCCCAGTTAATCATGTCAACCAATCAAAATGCATTTACAGTTAATTCCATGTGTGATATACACTGAAAGTTAATACTAATAGTTTACTGACTGATTGGTGCGTTCGGAGTTGAATCCATCTATTGTGGTAGGAATCTGTACACATGTATATTTAATCTTGCCGCAGTGGATACCTCCGGATACGCGATTTGGTGTCATAGATTGTGAGTACGACATCCGGTTAGGGCATGATTGAAAATGATCTTCCTTCGTCGCGTGTGTTTCTATGTTGTAAAATTAACATAACTAGACTTGTCATTCATCCATCCATCCATCCATCCATCCATCCATTCATTTAATTCTATTTAAGAGACACTGCATTTATAGATACAATGAAACCATAACAAGTATGTTACCACCTGAAGAATTTTCCAATCTTCTAAAAATTCCCCTTAAATAAAGAAATACATTGTACTATATTTTTCATTCTCCGTAAAAACATATAATGAAACATTCTTATTCTTTCCTGGTTGTCTAAGTTATCAGATTTGCGTTTATACCAAACTTGCAAAGTGACTCGCGTTTTAAGTTATAAATGAAACATTTTTGTCTGATGGATGTATGTCCCGATATAAAGGGTAATCTAGCTAGCTAAACCATTGATATTTTGTAAACCTATAAAAACTGCCCTGGTGCAATTGAATAGAAGTAACTTGATGTATTGTTAGTGTGTATCATGGCTACCCCTTGGTCTTCTTGTTGTCATGTAAATTATTAAGATGGTTGGTTGGATTAGGAAAATGCCTTATGCGTAATGATGTATTATTTTGTCACGTGATTGCCTGATTACTTCCAATTATGTACGGCGGGTACCTATTGAATCTGAGATAATGTTTTTTTTATGTTATTACGTATACTGCTAACTACTTCATTTGGTATTACCGCAAAGTTCATAACTAATTCAGTAAGAATAGAAATCAGTAAATATTTTTTACGGGAACAAAAGTTGAGCGTAAGTACGCGGGAATCTGCTAAGTTAATAACAGTAATATAAACACAATCAGAATTAGATTTACTCAAAGTAAAACATGTTGATACAAACAAACTTAATATTTAGCTCGAGTCTGTGTAATAAGCATGAACCATATTTTTTTTCAGTAAAAAATCCTTGAAAACCAAACCCAAGAAAGATAACTCTGGAAACGAAATGTGACAGTACAAGCACGTGCAGTATCTAAGTTAGACAACTACGTCGGTACTACAGACAGGGGCATTTTCATCACTGCAAATTGCCACAGTAATACCCAGAAAATAGCGAATCTTGTATTAAAACGATACGCGTTGACATCAGTGACCTTCAAATTTCAAGGACACATTATCATAATTGAAACGCATGCAAGAATAAGTATAGATAATCATGTAGTATTTTTATTCGGAACTTTACATTACTCTTTTTTCACCTTTAATCTAGAAATACATAAAAATTACATAAACATTAACAACATAAATATCTCAGTAACCGTTCCCGCCAAAAATCATTTCACAAGTTTTCGCAAACAATGCCTTTCTAAAATAAATAACTTTTTCTTTTAAAAATAATTAACATCGTGTAAACTTAGCATTGAAAAATAGAAAATCGAGTATCCGGAAATTATTTAATTATTTAAACTGATATTAATCTACTGCAGAATCGATCCGGTCGGCTTGGTGAAACGTGATTGTGCTGGTTGCTTAACTCCGCTAGTGGAATTTTAGTCCTTGAAATTTGCCGTTAGCCGGTACGTCATGTTTAAATTCTTATGAATACTCCCGCTAGTTGAAATACTCACAGGCATTTTTTCTGTTTTAAATTTCCCAATATTATAAAAAAAATTAAACTTATATTCAAATTATATTTTTTCATTTTAATATCTGTTCAGTGCCACGTTGATTTTCCAAACTTCCCTTCTGGATATTAACGCTTTTGGATATTATACTCAAGCAGCTATCTAATTCTTATATGACGGTACTTTTCACAGGTGTTCCATTTGTACAAACATTTAAGAAGTTTCCATTTGACTCATTCAAGTCTAACGAGAGATTAATCGAGAGATTTCGGTTATTAATAGATTAACGCCGGGGTTTATAAAACACCTGTTGTCCTCAACACCAGTCAGTAACTGTTTTACAAATAATTACGCTGCGCGAAGCGAACGAGACGAGCTCAGTCGGGTCTCAAGGATCTTACTTTCCCGTAAACATTTCAGCCGTTAACATGGCTGGAGCTACTCCATACAGAAGTTTCATACTACCAAAGACGTCTCGGGTACTACTGTGACCGTCATGTTTTATCGATTATGTAATAACGTTATAAAGTATTTTATGGCCCCCTAGCATTCCACACTTATCACAACCACGTGATATAATGATGCACGTGTTTCGTGTTTGGCACGCGATAAAACCCGAAGAAGTAACACAGGAGTAGCTATGTTGATATATTGATGCGATATATAACGGGTAGTGTAATCAGAGACTTATATAATATAGGTCTCTGGTGTAATGTAGGATTAAAAATGGAAAAAAATAAGTAATTGTCGTTTGTTCTTTTGGCTGAGTATTGTGATGACGAAACACAATAGCCAAAACGATTCCCGGTTATACTTTGTGTTTTGATTGGGTTAATTGTATGATTATGACGAAACAGAGCGATATTTTATTACATACTAGCAGACATGTGAACATTTCTATCCATTACTTTATATAGCCAGACCGACAAAACAATAGTACATAGTATGTATATAATAGTGTCATGTCTTTGTGGATTGTGTCGCACGACGCACAACAATCTCGAACACGACTTTAACGAGAGATGCATTAAATGCTCAATAATGAATACAAAAATACATTATACAGCTGCTTTGCAGTTTTAAATCTCGTCAGTGATGCTGGAGGCCAAAATTGTGGAAAGCTATAACACCATACTGTACATGTGAGTTCAGTAACTAGTTGCGTGGAGATGCTGACTGGAATGTGATTAAATCTACTGGCGAATCTGAAATACAATAGTACAGTATGTTAACCTTCATAATCTTACTTTGAGCAACATTATGTTAGTTAGTGTATTTTGGTTTATCGTTCTATTAACAAGAACGTTTCAGGTTTTGGAGGTGGAGGAATGTCGAAGTACCCGGAGAAAAACAACCGGCCTACGGTCAGTACCAAGCAACTGCCCAACGTGGGTTTCGAACCCGCGACCAAGAGGTGGAGGGCTAGCGTTAAAGTGTCGGGACACTGTAATTACTTGGATCTGACCACAGGCGTCTGCTTCTGGTTAGCATTAATAGAAACAAGTCCCTACTCATACTTTACCATATAGTAGGAGTAGGCTTATATGTTGTCTATTAATACTAACTAGAAGTAGACGCCTGTGATTTGACTTAGATTTTTCTGTTTTGTCATCACTCCAGTGCTGCATGTTTACACTTCGGGACTATTTCTTATTAAATGTTAATTGCAGTGTTACTAAACACTCTGACGGATGTGATGTATTCGGTAGTAAGCTCGTCAATATCACCTGCAGATCTGTCACAGGTGTGTTCATACTATTTTCAGGATAAATTTGACATAATCAATAAACTACGAAGTCATGGTTTCCAACCAGAAAACCTTCTTAATACGCCTAGATGTTTCCAGTATATTGATTCAAAATTTACAAACGTAACAGATTTACTTTCAAATAATAACCTAGAAAAAAAATGTATCGAATCGAATACATTTTGGAGGTAGAGCACCTCTCTTCTGAGTTTTGTCGATTTCGTCCCTTGATGTTAGAAATAGCTACTTGATGTGGTTTGATTAATTAATCAGCAATCAACGATGTGTATGGTAAATATCATATTTAAAGACGACCCTGTGTCTGTGTATCTTTTATACTAGTTACCACCACAGACACTTCAATTTGATAACCCTCAAACCTCTCTAGATTTGACAATTCCATTGTATAATGATGGGTACAACAAAAGGCGGTACAATACCAGTTGCCATATGTAGAGGTAGGAGACATCATAATGGGCGTCACGTGTGTTACCTACTGGTCTCGAGTTCGAACCAAATCTCGTGTTCTAATCGCCACTATATCCACTCAAAACAACGCCTATCCCTTAATTAAAAGGTCAAGGTCAAAATGTTAATAGTGCATTATGACGGGTTAAAGTGTACATTATAAGGTGAAGGTAAAAATGTTAATAATGTATTACGTGAAATAGTGTACACTAGAATGTCAAGGTCAAAATGTCAATGATATATAATGGAGAATGGTGTACAATACAAGGTCAAGGTCAAAACGTTAATAATTTATTACGGCGCTTGTATTGTGTACATTCAAAGATCAAAGAGAAGTTACGTATTTTGGTGGAAAATTAATTACACTATATTAAAGGTCAAGGTCAACCATTAATTGTTTTGTATAAGGGTCAGATGTGTAGCGGAACTTGACAGGGTCGGTAGAGCGCCCAGCTAGTGTTCGTAGGTGCCGGGTTTGAACCCTGGTTTAGTCGTGTATTTTCCCACTCCTCTTACATATTAACAAAATAAAGATGGGTTAGGTGTACGTCATAATGTCACTGAGGAAAACGGTATTATTTAGGGGATAGTACGTTGTAGCATAAAATTTGGTTTGAACTCGAGACTGATAGGTCGAGAGTTTAAACCATTTCATGTTTTAATCGCTAGTATGGCCACTCAAAACAACGTACTCTCCTATTCTAACACGTTTACTGTTAAATATATTTATAAACGTTGTTTTACATACACATGTAGTTACAAGTACATTGTATAAAATACTCTGTAACCTCCGTTATTTGATCTGCACAGTATGTTGACGAAGCGGTGTATTTGAATTGTTGTGAAAGTCCTGATACATACCAATAGGTGCATTTCGACAAAATCAGTGTTGATGTGAAGTTTTGTGCACTTGTTCCATTTCATTTCAGATTTTTACATGTTTAGCTGCCTACACATGGGCGGAATGAACATTTCAATCAATAAGTGACGGTAGGAACACTATTTATTATTTTTGTTTATGTGTTCTGTCAATAATTCATCCTTTTTGATTTCCTCATTTTCGTTCCCATCCCATGGGTCATAAAAGATAAATGTCGCTGGTGTTAAATTTCCATGGGTCATAAAAGATAAAGGTCGCTGGTGTTAAATTTCACTAAGAGGCGAACTTGACGCCATATTGATTTGATTAGAAACGGAGTGTGGTATAAGCTCGATGGCTGGGCTTCATACGATAGATCATGGTTCTATCGCAGATTAGAACACGGTCCGTATCCAATCAATCGTTGCATACAAACCGTGTTAAAATGTCATATAACACACAATGCTATTACTGCCACGCTTAATACATTATAAGGTCAAAAACAAGGTCAAGGTCAAGCATAGATATGTATTATGGTCGGGAAATGGAGACATTATTATCATTATTACAAGCACGTTTGAGTAATATGGAGAATGTTTTGTTGTTTTTAGGAGTCGATACCATATCGTATATAATAGAAAAGTACAATAGATTGTGTAACATAAGCTGCACATGTAGTGTACTTCTATAAATAGATCTAACAGATATACACGTGCGGAGAAAGGAAGACTTCGTTAGACAGCTGGTCATTTTTACGGAATTCTAAATAATATGACATAACCGTGTTTTCCTGTGTTTGGTTGGTACCAATTGTAATAAGCATGTCCAGTGCAAATGTACTAGATCTATATCATGGAACGCAATTGAATCTCAAGTGAGTTTCCAAGATGGCGACCGTCTCTAGAAAATATACTCTTCACACACAAAGACCGATTTCTACGTACCATATGTAAAGTCAATATAGTTCAGTCATACACTGGCGTATACAGTTTATACAATTCCATCACATAGAGATTCTCGTTTTTAACAAAACGTACATTTGCATGACGAATGTTCCGCCATCTCACTAACCACGCAAGCCGGTGGTACGGCGCGTTCGATTACGAGTACAGAAGATTTCGTATCGGTACAACTGGTACGAACCCATTAAAGGAACGTTCGCAAAGTCATCATACTGTTTATCAGAATAATGACAAATTAACTTCGGTAGTATTGAAGAATTTGAATGTAATTGGAAAGGAAAGAATTCTTTTCAAAAATGTGTCTGTGAAGATTATTTTCAATGATGTATCAACGAAGAAAAATAGGTCCCCTTCTTTTACTCATTCAGCCATCCATTTCAAATATGTCTGATTATCATTGACCCTTTTTCTGGAATTGAGTTATTTCCCTTTTCTCTGTGTTACGCTTTCATTTTTATACTTTACATTTACAGTTGACAAACAGCATTGGTAGGATTTATAGATTCTTATTCCCCGATTTTGAATGTTTTTCATTGTTAGTTTTTTTTTCTCTTATTCTTTGCCTTTTTTCAAAGCATTCAAATCTCGAACGGCAGGTTGTGTGCTGCAAGAAAAAAATCTAGTAAAATGATAACGCAAATGTATTGTACCTAATGGTACCTATTACGTACCGAGAGGACTATATTATATGAATACGATCAGAATTAATTAAGGCCTTAACAGGGGTTCATTACAGATTAACAC
Source organism: Pecten maximus (assembly GCF_902652985.1). NCBI lineage: Eukaryota > Metazoa > Mollusca > Bivalvia > Pectinida > Pectinidae > Pecten > Pecten maximus. The sequence goes on from NC_047032.1 coordinate 30,004,011, forward strand.
GTGTCAATACACGATACAGATATAATGGTGTAATAAAACTGAATAATACGTCTCGTTCTGTATCAGAAAACTATTATCTGAATCAGAAAACTATTATCTGAATCAAAGAGCTGTGTCTGAATCATACAGCTGTGTCTGAATCATACAGCTGTGTCCTAACTATACGGCTGTGTCCTAATTATACAGCTGTGTCCTAACTATACGGCTGTGTCCTAATCATACCGCTGTGTCTGAACCATACAGCTGTGTCCTAATCATACAGCTGTGTCCTAGTCATACCGCTGTGTCTGAACCATACAGCTGTGTCCTAATCATACAGCTGTGTCCTAATCATACCGCTGTGTCTGAACCATACAACTGTGTCTGAATCATACGGCTGTGTCTGAATCATACGGCTGTGTCTGAATCATACAGCTGTGTCTGAATCATACGGCTGTGTCTGAATCATACAGCTGTGTCTGAATCATACGGCTGTGTCTGAATCATACGGCTGTGTCTGAATCATACAGCTGTGTCTGAATCATACAGCTGTGTCTGAATCATAGGACTGTGTCTGAATCATACAGCTGTGTCCTAATCATACAGCTATGTCCTAATTATACAGCTGTGTCTGAACCATACAGCTGTGTCTGAATCATACGGCTGTGTCTGAATCATACGGCTGTGTCTGAATCATACGGCTGTGTCCTAATCATACCGCTGTGTCTGAATCATACAGCTGTGTCTGAATCATACGGCTGTGTCTGAACCATACAACTGTGTCTGAATCATACGGCTGTGTCTGAATCATACGGCTGTGTCTGAATCATACAGCTGTGTCTGAATCATACGGCTGTGTCTGAATCATACAGCTGTGTCTGAATCATACGGCTGTGTCTGAATCATACGGCTGTGTCTGAATCATACAGCTGTGTCTGAATCATACAGCTGTGTCTGAATCATAGGACTGTGTCTGAATCATACAGCTGTGTCCTAATCATACAGCTATGTCCTAATTATACAGCTGTGTCTGAACCATACAGCTGTGTCTGAATCATACGGCTGTGTCTGAATCATACGGCTGTGTCTGAATCATACGGCTGTGTCCTAATCATACCGCTGTGTCTGAATCATACAGCTGTGTCTGAATCATACGGCTGTGTCTGAATCATACGGCTGTGTCCTAATCATACCGCTGTGTCTGAATCATACGGCTGTGTCTGAATCATACAGCTGTGTCCTAATTATACAGCTGTGTCTGAATCATACAGCTGTGTCTGAATCATACGGCTGTGTCTGAATCATACGGCTGTGTCTGAATCATACAACTGTGTCTGAATCATACAGCTGTGTCTGAATCATACAGCTGTGTCTAAATCATACAGCTGTGTCCTAAATATACGACTGTGTCTGAATAATACGGCTGTGTCTGAATCATACAGCTGTGTCTGAATCATACGGCTGTGTCTGAACCATACAACTGTTTCTGAACCATACAACTGTGTCTGAATCATACGGCTGTGTCTGAATCATACAGCTGTGTCCTAATTATACAGCTGTGTCTGAATGATACAACTGTGTCTAAATCATACAGCTGTGTCCTAATTATACAGCTGTGTCCTAATCATACCGCTGTGTCTGAACCATACAACTGTGTCTGAATCATACGGCTGTGTCTGAATCATACAGCTGTGTCTGAATCATACGGCTGTGTCTGAATCATACAGCTGTGTCCTAATCATACAGCGGTGTCCTAATTATACAGCTGTGTCCTAATCATACCGCTGTGTCTGAACCATACAACTGTGTCTGAATCATACGGCTGTGTCTGAATCATACAGCTGTGTCTGAATCATACGGCTGTGTCTGAATCATACAGCTGTGTCCTAATTATACAGCTGTGTCCTAATTATACAGCTGTGTCTGAATCATACAGCTGTGTCCTAATTATACAGCTGTGTCTGAATCATAGGGCTGTGTCTGAATCATACGGCTGTGTCTGAATCATACAGCTGTGTCCTAATCATACAGCTGTGTCCTAATTATACAGCTGTGTCCTAATCATACCGCTGTGTCTGAACCATACAACTGTGTCTGAATCATACAGCTGTGTCCTAATCATACGGCTGTGTCTGAATCATACGGCTGTGTCTGAATCATACGGCTGTGTCTGAATCATAAAGCTGTGTCTGAATCATACAGCTGTGTCTGAATCATAAAGCTGTGTCTGAATCATAAAGCTGTGTCTGAATCATGGGACTGTGTCTGAATCATACAGCTGTGTCTGAATCATACAACTGTGTCCTAATCATACAGCTGTGTCTGAATCATACAGCTGTGTCTGAATCATACGGCTGTGTCTGAATCATACGGCTGTGTCTGAATCATAAAGCTGTGTCTGAATCATACAGCTGTGTCTGAATCATAAAGCTGTGTCTGAATCATAAAGCTGTGTCTGAATCATGGGACTGTGTCTGAATCATACAGCTGTGTCTGAATCATACGGATGTGTCTGAATCATACGGCTGTGTCTGAATCATACGGCTGTGTCTAAATCATACGGCTGTGTCTAAATCATACAGCTGTGTCTGAATCATACGGCTGTGTCTGAATCATACAGCTGTGTCCTAATCATACGGCTGTGTCTGAACCATACAACTGTGTCTAAATCATACAGATGTGTCCTAACTATACGGCTGTGTCTGAATCATACGGCTGTGTCTGAATCATAGGACTGTGTCTGAATCATACGGCTGTGTCTGAATCATACGGCTGTGTCTGAATCATACGGCTGTGTCTGAATCATACAGCTGTGTCTGAATCATAGGACTGTGTCTGAATCATACGGCTGTGTCTGAATCATAGGACTGTGTCTGAATCATACAGCTGTTTCATACAATTTGAAATCGTTATTGGTGGTAGGCCAATAGTGTGGAAAACCAACAGGATACAACATACGTAAACATATAAAAGGGAGGTAACCGACAGGATACAAACTTGTCCAACATACGTAAACATATAAAAGGGAGGTAACCAACAGGATACAAACTTGTCCAACATACGTAAACATATAAAAGGGAGGTAACCAACAGGATACAAACTTGTCCAGCATACGTAAACATATAAAAGGGAGGTAACCAACAGGATACAACATACGTAAACATATAAAAGGAAGGTAACCAACAGGATACAACATACGTAAACATATAAAAGGGAGGTAACCAACAGGATACAACATACGTAAACATATAAAAGGGAGGTAACCAACAGGATACAACATACGTAAACATATAAAAGGAAGGTAACCAACAGGACACAAACTTGTCCAACATACGTAAACATATAAAAGGGAGGTAACTTGTCCAACATACGTAAACATATAAAAGGGAGGTAACTTGTCTAACATACGTAAACATATAAAAGGGAGGTAACTTGACCAACATACGTTAACATATAAAAGGGAGCTACAGGACATTAGCTCTAATTAGATAAATGTAATCTTTATATTGGATATTTTAAAAGAATGCTGATTTATAGACCTCATCTAAAAGAAGTATCAGAGATCGCCACGTGCGCATTACAAAGATAGCATTTAGATGAGTTTCAAAAAATATATTAACATTAAAAAACTCTGTATGACTTTCTACAAACCGATACTACAGCGTTTATTTTTTAGATAAACATAAATCGTGACGATAAATTTTCATTTTTTAACCAAAATCTAACAATATAACTGTAGCATATTTGTGAATAGTTTTGTTTATATTAATAATTTTCGAAAATATTTTGATTTTTGTACATTACTGGTACTCTTACTAGTAGTACATATCATCTCGTTACATAAATAATATATCAAGTTTTTAATGTTTCATTTTTTAACTGAAGTCAATCTTTAAATTGTTGTGTTAAGTAGTTACCATCAGATCATAAATATTAGTTGTTCACGGGCAATAATAAATACTTAATTCTAAATGTTAGAAATAATTTGAATTCGCTGCGTGATAAAAGCTGTTCTATTAAGTGTGCTATGTGAGTGGAATTCGTTTGTTTTGTTTTAAAAAAATAATATTGTAACTCACAAATTTGTCGAAAGGCATAAAACAGTAGGGTAACATTGATCTGTTTATCATAGACTGGCAATACTTTGAGATGTACACGCACCTTGCAGGTTGCCTACCGATACAGAGTGGTAGAACACAGAACCAGAGAATCATACCCCTGTTGTCCATATCCTGACTAGCTTAACGAGTAAGTAATGCGAATCTTAATCACGATAATATTCTCAGAAATGTAGAAACTTATTGATAAAAAGTACAAACGAGGTCTGAAAGTTAGCATATGAAATGAGAAATGCTGAAATGTATTTGAGATGTTATAATTTTGGCAAAAAAAAAAATAGTTTGGACATTAAGAATGGGTCGTTGAAGCCAACAAAGCTGTGATAAAATAGCGCCGAGGCCTGGTGAAGATCCCAAAGTCCACACATTCCTAATTGGCATACACACAGTCCTCGCCTATGCTATTTATAGAACGATGCTTCCAAAGCTTCAGCAAGGTTCTACTGTTGTGTTGAACAACCTATAACCGCGTATGATCGCACACATGCTTGGTCTTAAATCATGTTTACGACTCGATAACATAATACAAATTGTATATTATATGTAAATAAAGACATTCTGATGCATTTATTTTTATTGATAGAAGTTTTGTGTTTTATTTGTGTGTGTGTTTATTTAGTTTTATAATTATTAATAT